>NC_069501.1:221517640-221817640 GCF_027579735.1 Bombina bombina
AGACCCAACCAAGCCCAGAGGGGAATACGATACCAAATGATGCCTTCAATAAGCTTTTTCAGTGGATCTGAGCTCCTCACACATGCATCTGCATGCCTTGCTTCTCAAAAACAACTGCGCATTAGTGGCGCGAAAATGAGGCTCTGCCTATGACTAGAAAAGGCCCCCAGTGAAAAAGGTGTCCAATACAGTGCCTGCCGTTTTTTTAATAAAATTCCCAAGATTAAAATAACTCTCCAAAGTTATAAACCATTAAATATGCTTATAAAGTAATCGTTTTGGCCCAGAAAAATGTCTACCAGTCTTTAAAGCCCTTGTGAAGCCCTTTTATTCTTATATTGAAAATTAAGAAAATGGCTTACCGGATCCCATAGGGAAAATGACAGCTTCCAGCATTACCAAGTCTTGTTAGAAATGTGTCATACCTCAAGCAGCAAAAGTCTGCTCACTGTTTCCCCCAACTGAAGTTAATTCATCTCAACAGTCCTGTGTGGAAACAGCCATCGATTTTAGTAACGGTTGCTAAAATCATTTTCCTCTTACAAACAGAAATCTTCATCTCTTTTCTGTTTCAGAGTAAATAGTACATACCAGCACTATTTTAAAATAACAAACTCTTGATAGAAGAATAAAAACTACATTTAAACACCAAAAAACTCTGAGCCATCTCCGTGGAGATGTTGCCTGTGCAACGGCAAAGAGAATGACTGGGGAAGGCGGAGCCTAGGAGGGATCATGTGACCAGCTTTGCTGGGCTCTTTGCCATTTCCTGTTGGGGAAGAGAATATCCCACAAGTAAGGATGACGCCGTGGACCGGAAAAAAACTGAAATTATAAGCAGAAGATTCAAACTGAAACAGCTGCCTGAAGTACTTTTCTACCAAAAAACAGCTTCAGAAGAACAAAACACATAAAAATGGTAGAATTTAGTAAAAGTATGCAAAGAAGACCAAGTTGCTGCTTTGCAAATCTGATCAACCGAAGCTTCATTCCTAAACGCCCAGGAAGTAGAAACCGACCTAGTAGAATGAGCTGTAATCCTTTGAGGCGGAGTTTTACCCGACTCGACATAAGCATGATGAATTAAAGATTTCAACCAAGATGCCAAAGAAATGGCAGAGGCCTTCTGACCTTTCCTAGAATCGAAAAAGATAACAAATAGACTAGAAGTCTTTCGGAAATTCTTAGTACCTTCAACATAATATTTCAAAGCTCTAACTACATCCAAAGAATGCAATGATCTCTCCTTAGAATTCTTAGGATTAGGACACAATGAAGGAACCACAATTTCTCTACTAATGTTGTTAGAATTCACAACCTTAGGAAAAAATTTAAAAGAAGTTCGCAACACCGCCTTATCCTGATGAAAAATCAGAAAAGGAGAAATTGACTTAATGACAGGTTTTATACGAACCAAAGCTTGTACAAAACAATGAATATCAGGAAGATTAGCAATCTTTCTGTGAAAAAGAACAGAAAGAGCAGAGATTTGTCCTTTCAAGGAACTTGCAGACAAACCTTAATCCAAACCATCCTGAAGAAACTGTAAAATTCTCGGAATTCTAAAAGAATGCCAGGAAAAATGATGAGAAAGACACCAAGAAATAAGTCTTCCAGACTCTATAATATATCTCCCTAGATACAGATTTACGAGCCTGTAACATAGTATTAATCACAGAGTCAGAGAAACCTCTTTGACTAAGAATCAAGCGTTCAATCTCCATACCTTTAAATTTAAAGATTTGAGATCCTGATGGAAAAAAGGACCTTGCGACAAAAGGTCTGGTCTTAACGGAAGAGTCCACGGTTGGCAAGAGGCCATCCGGACAAGATCCGCATACCAAAACCTGTGAGGCCATGCTGGAGCTACCAGCAGAACAAACTAGCATTCCTTCAGAATCTTGGAGATTACTCTTGGAAGAAGAACTAGAGGCGGAAAGATATAGGCAGGATGATACTTCCAAGGAAGTGACAATGCATCCACTGCTTCCGCTTGAGGATCCCTGGATCTGGACAGATACCTGGGAAGTTTCTTGTTTAGATGAGAGGCCATCAGATCTATTTCTGGAAGTCCCCACATTTGAACAATCTGAAGAAATACCTCTCGGTGAAGAGACCATTCGCCCGGATGTAACGTTTGGCGACTGAGATAATCCGCTTCCCAATTGTCTATACCTGGGATATGAACCGCAGAAACTAGACAGGAGCTGGATTCCGCCCATACCAGAATTCGAAATACTTCCTTCATAGCCAGAGGACTGTGAGTCCCTCCTTGATGATTGATGTATGCCACAGTTGCGACATTGTCTGTCTGAAAACAAATGAACGATTCTCTCTTTAGAAGAGGCCATGACTGAAGAGCTCTGAAAATTGCACGGAGTTCCAAAATATTGATCGGTAATCTCACCTCCTGAGATTCCCAAACCCCTTGTGCTGTCAGAGACCCCCAAACAGCTCCCCAACCTGTCAGACTTGCATCTGTTGAAATTACAGTCCAGGTCGGAAGAACAAAAGAAGTCCCCTGAACTAAACGATGGTGATCTGTCCACCACGTCAGAGAGTGTCGTACAATCGGTGTTAAAGATATTGAGATATCTTTGTGTAATCCCTGCACCACTGGTTCAGCATACAGAGCTGAAGAGGTCGCATGTGAAAACGAGCAAAGGGGATCGCGTCCGATGCAGCAGTCATAAGACCTAGAATTTCCATGCATAAGGCTACCGAAGGGAATGATTGTGACTGAAGGTTTTGACAAGCTGATATCAATTTTAGACGTCTCTTGTCTGTCAAAGACAGAGTCATGGACACTGAATCTATCTGGAAACCTAAAAAGGTTACCCTTGTCTGAGGAATCAATGAACTTTTTGGTAAATTGATCCTCCAACCACGATCTTGAAGAAACAACACAAGTCGATTCGTATGAGATTCTGCTAAATGTGAAGACTGAGCAAGTACCAAGATATCGTCCAAATAAGGAAATACCACAATACCCTGTTCTCTGATTACAAACAGAAGGGCACCGAGAACCTTTGTAAAAATTCTTGGAGCTGATGCTAGGCCAAACGGTAGAGCCACAAACTGGTAATGCTTGTCTAGGAAAGAGAATCTCAGAAACTGATAGTGATCTGGATGAATCGGAATATGCAGATATGCATCCTCTAAATCTATTGTAGACATATAATGCCCTTGCTGAACAAAAGGCAGGATAGTCCTTACAGTTACCATCTTGAATATTGGTATCCTTACATAACGATTCAATATTTTTAGATCCAGAACTGGTCTGAAGGAATTCTCCTTCTTTGGTACAATGAAGAGATTTGAATAAAACCCCAGCCCCTGTTCCAGAACTGGAACTGGCATAATTACTCCAGCCAACTCTAGATCTGAAACACATTTCAGAAATGCTTGAGCCTTCGCTGGGTTTACTGGGACACGGGAAAGAAAAAATCTCTTTGCAGGAGGCCTTATCTTGAAGCCAATTCTGTACCCTTCTGAAACAATGTTCTGAATCCAGAGATTGTGAACGGAATTGATCCAAATTTCTTTGAAAAAACGTAATCTGCCCCCTACCAGCTGAGCTGGAATGAGGGCCGCACCTTCATGTGGACTTGGGAGCTGGCTTTGGTTTTCTAAAAGGCTTGGATTTATTCCAAACTGGAGATGGTTTCCAAACTGATACCGCTCCTGAGGATGAAGGATCAGGCTTTTGTTCCTTGTTGTGACGAAAGGAACGAAAACGATTATTAGACCTAAATTTACCTTTAGATTTTTTATCCTGTGGTAAAAAAGTTCCTTTCCCTCCAGTAACAGTTGAGATAATAGAATCCAACTGAGAACCGAATAATTTATTACCCTGGAAAGAAAGGGATAGCAAAGTTGACTTAGAAGACATATCAGCATTCCAAGTTTTAAGCCATAAAGCTCTTCTAGCTAAAATAGCTAGAGACATATACCTGACATCAACTCTAATGATATCAAAGATGGCACCACAAATAAAATTATTAGCATGTTGTAGAAGAATAATAATGCTATGAGAATTATGATCTGTTACTTGTTGCGCTAAAGCTTCTAACCAAAAAATTGAAGCTGCAGCAACATCCGCTAAAGATATAGCAGGAGTAGAGACAGCCCCATCAACCTTAGGGATTTTGTCCCAAAATTCTAATCTGTCAGATGGCACAGGATATAATTGCTTAAAACGTTTAGAAGGAGTAAATTAATTACCCAAATTATTCCATTCCCTGGAAATTACTTCAGAAATAGCACCAGGGACAGGAAACACTTCTGGAATAACTACAGGAGATTTAAAAACCTTATCTAAACGTTTAGATTTAGTATCAAGAGGACTAGAATCCTCAATTTCTAATGCAATTAGGACTTCTTTAAGTAAAGAACGAATAAATTCCATTTTAAATAAATATGAAGATTTATCAGCATCAACCTCTGAGACAGAATCCTCTGAACCAGAAGAACCATTATCAGAATCAGAATGATGATGTTCATTTAAAAATTCATCTGAAAAATGAGAAGTTTTAAAAGACTTTTTATGTTTACTAGAAGGAGAAATAACAGACATAGCCTTCTTAATGGATTTAGAAACAAAATCTCTTATATTATCAGGAATACTCTGAGTATTAGATGTTGACGGAACAGCAACAGGTAATGTAACAGTACTAAAGAAAATATTATCTGCATTATCAAGTTTGTCATGACAAACAGTACAAACAACAGCTGGAGGAACAGATACCAAAAGTTTACAGCAGATACACTTAGCTTTGGTAGCTCCAGCACCAGGCAGCGATTTTCCAGAAGTATCTTCTGACTCAGCTTCAACGTGGGACATCTTGCAATATGTAATAGAAAAAACAACATATAAAGCAAAATTGATCAAATTCCTTAAATGACAGTTTCAGGAATGGGAAAAAATGCCAGTGAACAAGCTTCTAGCAACGAGAAGCAATAAATAATGAGACTTAAATAATGTGGAGACAAAAGTGACGCCCATATTTTTTTAGCCAAAAATGACGCCACATCCGGAACGCCGACACTTTTGGCGCAAAAAAATGTCAAAAATGACGCAACTTCCGGCGACACGTATGACGCCGGAAACAGAAAAAAAAATTTGCGCCAAAAAAGTCCGCGCCAAGAATGACGCAATAAAATGAAGCATTTTCAGCCCCCGCGAGCCTAACAGCCCACAGGCTAAGTCAAATTTTAAGGTAAGAAAAAATTGATTTATTCATATGCATTATCCCAAATATGAAACGGACTGTCTGAAATAAGGAACGTTGAACATCCTGAGTCAAGGCAAATAAATGTTTGAATACATATATTTAGAACTTTATAAAAAAAAGTGCCCAACCATAGCTTAGAGTGTCACAGAAAATAAGACTTACTTACCCCAGGACACTCATCTACATGTAGTAGAAAGCCAAACCAGTACTGAAACGAGAATCAGTAGAGGAAATGGTATATATAAGAGTATATCGTCGATCTGAAAAGGGAGGTAAGAGATGAATCTCTACGACCGATAACAGAGAACCTATGAAATAGACCCCGTAGAAGGAGATCACTGCATTCAAATAGGCAATACTCTCCTCACATCCCTCTGACATTCACTGCACGCTGAGAGGAAAACCGGGCTCCAACCTGCTGCGGAGCGCATATCAACGTAGAATCTAGCACAAACTTACTTCACCACCTCCATAGGAGGCAAAAGTTTGTAAAACTGATTTGTGGGTGTGGTGAGGGGTGTATTTATAGGCATTTTGAGGCTTGGGAAACTTTGCCCCTCCTGGTAGGAATGTATATCCCATACGTCACTAGCTCATGGACTCTTGCTAATTACATGAAAGAAAAGGTGTTTTTTCCTTTTATGTCTCTCCCGGTCCATTACAGTTTCTGTGTGTGTGTTTGTTGTCTTTCCAAAAAGAAGAACTTGTCTCCCCTGACCACCCCTATTCTATGTTGTCTAATTTTTCCTCCCTCCCACCACCTTATTCTAAAAATCTTTTATGTTCATAGTTCAACCAACAGCAAAGACTGCCTGTGGTTCCAGATTGCAGCCCGATTCCTCTTCTACAACAGCAAGGTCATCCACATCCTGCAGTCTGTTTCTTCTTCTACAACAGCAAGGTCATCCACATCCTGCAGTCTGTTTCTTCTTCTACAACAGCAAGGTCATCCACATCCTGCTGCCTGTTTCTTCTTCTACAACAGCAAGGTCATCCACATCCTGCTGCCTGTTTCTTCTTCTACAACAGCAAGGTCATCCACATCCTGCTGCCTGTTACTTCTTCTACAAAAGCAAGGTCATCCACATCCTAGTGCAGCCTGTTTCTTCTTCTACAACAGCAAGGTCATCCACACATCCTGCAGCCTGTTTCTTCTTCTACAACAGCAAGGTCATCCACATCCTGCTGCCTGTTACTTCTTCTACAACAGCAAGGTCATCCACATCCTGCACAATAAAATTGTGGAACTCATTACCAACGGAGGTAGTGGATGCCAATACCCTAGATACATTTAAAAATAGTCTGGATACATTTCTGTATATAAACAAAATTCATGGATATGACTGCTTGTATTAAATGGGTCACCTTTTAGTGGAGTTATTTAAAGGACCAGTCAACACTGTAGATTTGCATAATCAACAAATGCATGATAAGAATACAATTCAATAGCACTTAGTCTGAACTTCAAATAAGTAGTAGATTTTTGTTAAATATTGCAAAGTTATGTCTATTTCCACTCCCCCTGTATCATGTGATAGCCATCAGCCAATCACAAATGCATATATGTATATGGTGTGAATTCTTGCACATGCTCAGTAGGAGTCGGTGACTCAAAAAGTGTAAATATAAAAACACTGTGCACATTTTGTTAATGGAAGTAAATTGGAAAGTTTTTTAAAATTGCAAGCTCTATGAATCATGAAGTTTCATTTTGACTTGAGTGTCCCTTTAAAGGGCCATTATGCACTCAATAAAATATTGGCTAATTAAATAAAGCATTAAAAGAAAATAAAGTTTTAAATTAACATGTATTATCAATTTTACTGCTTAAGGTCCTAAAAATGATGTTAAAGTTTAAAGTCCTCTGACTTCATGAGAATACGTTTGTAGTACCCAGTAGCTGCAGAACAAGGCTTTTTTTCCACAGTCCCTAACTTGTGTTTAGAAAGCCCTCCTGCTGGAGCAGTCTCTGTAATGTTCTTTGTAGTGCAGTAATATGTTGAAAGGCAGAAACGATGTAGATATACACAGAAGCTGAAGAATTCCACTTCCCTTTCCCCCTCCGGTTACCACAGATCTCCTCCAGTCTCTGCACACCCTTATAAATGCCGTGGTAACCGAGAGGGGGGAGGGAAGTGGAATTCCTGCAGCGTTAGAACGGACAGAAGGGAAAATATGCTGCTGAGTTTAGTAGCTTCTGTGTATATCTGCATCTGCTGATTTCACACAGTCCGTTCTAACGCTGCAGGAAATCCACATCCCTCCCCCCTCTCGGTTACCACGGCATTTAATTAGAGTGTGCAGAGACTGGAGGAGATCTGTGGTAACCGGAGAGGGAAAGGGAAGTGGAATTCTTCAGCTTCTGTGTATATCTACATCGTTTCTGCCTTTCAACATATTACTGAACTACAAAGAACATTACAGAGACCGCTCCAGCAGGAGGGCTTTCTAAACACAAGTTAGGGAGTGTGGAAAAAAGCCTTGTTCTGCAGCTACTGGGTACTACGAACGTATTCTCATGAAGTCAGAGGACTTTAAACTTTAACATAATTTTTAGGACCTTAAGCAGCAAAATTGATAATACATGTTAATTTAAAACTTTATTTTCTTTTAATGCTTTATTTAATTAGCCCATATTTTTTTGAGTGCATAATGGCCCTTTAAGCTTAACTGGAGCTTTTTGTAAGTATTTTAGATTTGTATAGGTTGAACTCGATGGACTTCAGTCTTTTTTCAACCTTATCTACTATGTTACCACACTGGAGAGAATGTGGCCCAAGGTTTGAGAGAGTCTTTGGCCTCATGGGGACTCTGTGAAGAACAAGTATCAATCACCACAGACAATGGCACAAACATCGTCAAGGTTGTTGCTCTGAATACATGGAGAAGACTACAGTGTTTTGGGCACAGGTTGCATTTTGCAATTGAAAATGCAGTGAAAGATGAGGCTCACATTTCTAGAGCCACAGGCTTATGCAAGAAAATTTTTTGCCATTTCTCACACAGCTGGAAACAGAAGATGGCATTATCTCAAGCCCAGGAAGAAATTCAACTGCCCAAGCATTCACTTATAACAGAGTGCCCAACAAGGTGGAGCTCAAGACAAAAGATGATAGAGAGAGATTTAGAGCAACAGAGAGCATTGACTCAGGTTCTCTCTGCAGACAGAAAAAACAGACATCTGGTTCCACAATGGCAGGACACTGATGTTCTTGAATCTGTGAGTAAGGCACCTGGGCAAGTTCAAGATTTTACTGATGCCCTTTCTCAAGAAAACTACGTCAGTGTATCATATGTAAAACCAGTTCTGCATCTATTAAACACAAAGATACTGGCTCTGGAGGAAGATGATTCTGATGTTAACAAGACACTGAAATCCAAATTTCTTGAAAATATGAATAGAAATTATGAAGATGAAGATACTCCAGATCTGCTAGATATGGCATCATTCCTTGATCTCCGATTCAAGACAAGCTACATAAATGTGAATAAAATTCCAAGTATCAAGGCCAGGGTGATGTCTGATATGGCCATTGTGTCTGAGCAGCAAGTTGTGCATAATCCAAGTCAAGCAATCAGCAGTCCCCCATCCAAAGTACTAGATATAGAAGAAGAAACAGTGACAGCAACTGCAGCAGATGGTCCTCCTCCCGCAAATAAATCAAGTCAAAGTCTTTAGGAAGTCTTTTCAAAATGGAGTCCGCTGCGCCATCTCTGCAACTTGAAGAAGCCATATCGTCAGAGCTGAACAGCTGCATGCTTTCTCCCTCCATTGATAGTGAGAAAAATCCTCTGCAATGGTGGAAACTACATCAGATTAACTTTCCAAAATTGAGCAAGCTTGCACAAAAATATCTTTGTGTTCCTTCAACTAGTTCACCATCAGAGAGGGTGTTTAGCACAGGAGGAAATGTGGTGACCTGTCAACGTTCATGCTTGAAGCCAGAAATGGTACATATGTTGGGGGTTTTTTTAGCAACAAACCTTACCCAGTAGACTAGTACACTACTACTAGTAATGCTTAAAATAAAAAAATGGTACTACTACTGTCATAATCAGATTTTTTTTATCCAAAACCAAGCTAACCAAAGCATGCAAGTTTTTAAAGTTTTTTTTTTATATTTATATATATATATATATATATATATATATATATATATATATATATATATATATATATATATATATATAATATATTATTTATATTTTACATTTATCTCATGTGTGAAAACACACATGCTCTTTGTTGTGCACTGACTGCAGTACATGCCATAACCAGGACAGGTTCCAACTTCAAATGTTTTGTATTGTACTATTCTCTGAGTCTGTTGTAATTTTGAAAAATGTACTGTACTATGCTGCAGTGCTGCTGCTATTAGTTGATGCATGGATGTTAAAAACAGGTTGCATGATTTACCTCGTCAATGCCACATTCATTATGTTTTCCTGGATAGTCACTGAGCTAAATGACTAACACATGAAGCAGTGTGCATTGTACTGCCTTTACTACACTTAGAAACACAAATCACCAGTCAGACAGTGAGTCAAAACAATCAATCAATCAAATCAGCCACTCAAAAATCAATCAATCAAATCAACCAGTCAGTCAAAAATAAAGTCAGCAGTTTTCAGGTTTCTCCATGCATACACTGCTTCATTTGTTACTCATACCACAGCTACACTGACTGCCCAAAAAAACATGGACAATGTGGTAAGAACTGGGCAGTTAATTTCATTTCAATTAGCTTTGTATGTGTTGAGTTCACTTGTTTGTATTATGTACTCTAACTGTTCTTAGTGTTCTGTTATTTATGTACTACTGAATAGCTGTGTGATGTACTATGACAGGCAGTGCAGGATGGCAGGATTGACCTTGTCAGTGCCACATCCCTCATGTTTTCCTGGACAATTGGACAGTCACTGTGCTGCATATGCTATTCATTTAGCTGTGTGCGCATTGTACTACCTTTACTGTAGTGTATTACTTGCACACAAATCATAATGCTGTAAATTCAGCACTTTTCAGGTTTCTCTGTGCATACACTGCTTCATATGTTACTCATACCACAGCTAGACTGACTATGTGACTGCCCAAGAAAACAAAGGACAATGTGGTAAGAACTGGCCAGCTAATTTAATTTCAATAAGCTGTGTGTGTATTGAATTCAGTTGTTTGTATTATGTATTGTAACTGTAACTATAATTGTTCTACTTCTTAGTGTTCTGTACTACAGCTATAGCTGTAAAAATTAATGTAACATGACAGGCTGCAGGATGTCAGGATTGACCTCGTCAATGCCACATCCACCATGTTTTCATGGACAGTCATTCTGCTAAATAACGAACACATGCAGCAGTGTGCATTGTACTACCTTTACTGCAGTGTACTTAGAAACACAACACAAATCATGCTGCTGGAACTGTGGACAGACAGTCAACAATTTTCAGGTTTCCCCGTGCATAGTAGTGCTTCTGTTACTAATAAGAAAGCTAGACTGAATGCCCAAGGACAATGTGGTAAGAACTGGCCATCTAATTGTGTGTGTGTTTTGAGTTCAGTTGTTTGTATTATGTATTGTACTCTTAACTATAACTGTTCTACTCCTTAGTGTTCTGTACTACAGCAACAGCTGTAAAAATTAATGTAATATGAGAGGCTGCAGGATGTCAGGATTGACCTTGTCAATGCCACATCCCTCATGTTTGCCTGGATAGTCACTCATCTAAAATGAATAAGACATGCAGCAATGTGTGCATGATTGTACCAACTCTACTGCACTTATATTAATATACAGAACTTCACAACAGTCATACTGCCTGCTGTAAAGTCATCAGCACTTTTCAGATTTCTCCATGCTTACACTGCTTCATTTGTTAATCATATCACAGTTAGAATGACTGTCCAAGAAAACATGACAATGGTGTGTCAGAAGACCTAATAATTGGCTAGTGGCTAGTGTAACCACAGCATAGGCAAATAATTTTATTTTTTACTATTTTATGGTTGGTATTTGTATGCTCCAAGAGTGATTGGACATTGAAAAACATGTACAATAAGATTCTGTAGTGTTAAATAAACATTTTATTGAAAAATGAAGGTGTTTAAGTAATTTTTAATAAAATCGTGATTAAATTGCAATTGCGGTTTTTCTAAAAACAAATGCAATTTGTTTTTCCCCCATATCGCCCAGCCCTAATATATACGTGTGTATGTGTGTATATATTATATATATATATATATATATATATATATATATATATATATAAATATAAATATACACATACACACACACATATATACACACATATACACACACACACATTTTTATACACATATTTATAGATATCTAGATAGATAAATACACAAATTATTAATAAGACTATACACAATAGAGTAGCCCAGTCATTATCAAACAAATGCCAGCACATTTTGAAACAATGTTTCAGGTGCCCAGGTAAAGAGTCATAAAAACATCCAGTGACCTGATCTTTAGCAGTGGAGCAAATGGAACTAAGGTAAATAACATTGCAGAAGTAGCTAACCTGAAAAAAGCTGGAAAGATTTGAGTAAAAACATTGACTCATAACATCCTGTAGAAACTTGGGAAACATTTATTACCAGCCAAGAATCTGACATGTTTCCTGAAAAAGTCTATCGTCTAAGAAAAAAATTCTAGTTTTGATCACTCTCTCCTTTAATTGAAAAGGTTGGATAGCCCATTTATATTTTAATTACCAGTTCAGAATATGTTCTCACAATATGACAGAAATAAAATATACTAACTATAATTATATGTACTTACTTCAAAAAGTAACTTTTTTAGTAATTTGGCTTAATTTCTATTTTCATGTTTTTTGTGCTAATTTTGGTCAATTTGGACAGTTGAAGGGATGTGGACGTGATGCATAATATTAGTGTCCTTGTGGTACAATGATATATTTTTTTTTTTAAATCTTATCTAAGGTAAGGATAATTGTTCTACATTTCTCTGAAATGAATTTAAAAAAGAGAAAGCAAATGTATTAAAGTATAGCATGCACTGACTGTGCAAGTGACGGCTACTTACAAAATAAACCGCTCCAAAGCTTCCATGGCCAATTTCACGGAGGTCTGTGAAGAGTTTCTCTGGATCATCCCTAAAGAAGAGTTCTGCTATATCGGGGTCCTTCAGGCTTCCAGCTCGACTGGTTGACGGCATCCTGCTTGAGCAGTCTGCCGTCCAACTATCTCGTCTGGCACTGCTGCCACAGTTCTTCGTTCATCTGTGTAAATGCTGCTTTTTCAACATAGACAACTGAAACAGAAAGAAAAATAGTTAAAGGGACATAAAACTTCATATGCTAAATCACTTGAAACGGATGCAGTATAACTGTAAAATATCACCTGAACATCTCTATTTAAAAAAGGAAGATATTTTACCTCACAACTTCCTTAGCTCAGCAGAGTAACTTCTGTGTAAAAAGTTATACTTCAGCTGCTGCCCAGCTGCAGGTGAAAAATAAAAAAAAGGAAGAAATGAACTGCAGCCAATCAGCATCAGCAGTGCTAACGTCATGAACTCTTTTACTCTGATCTCATGAGATTTCACTTAACTCTCATGAGATTTCATAGTGAACTTCCTTAAACTGAATAGGGAAATAAGATGAGATGAGTGTGCATGATGCTTAAAGTGAAGGTCAATTTTCATCAATGAGTGCCCGGTTTTTAAAAATACTTTTTAAAACAGGGGCACTTTCATTGATGAAAATTAACATTGCACTGGATTTTAAGAAATACTTACCTTTTTCTCCTGCAAAACCGGATCGCCGATCTCAGCCTCAGTTCCTCTGTAGTGACGTCAGAAATGACAAAAACCGGCTTCCTCCAATCATGGATTGCACCCCAGAGCGTCCAGCTCGTGATGCCTGGCTGTGATTGGAGGAAGCCAGTTTCGTCATTGCTGTTGTCTACAGCAGGAAGAAGAAGGAGGGAGATCGTCGATCCGGCTTTGCAGAAGTAAAAGGTAAGTATTTCTTAAAATCCAGTGCAATGTTAATTTTCATCAATGAAAGTGCCCCTGATTTTAAAAGTATTTTTAAAAACCGGGCACTCATTGATGAAAATTGACCTTCACTTTAATCCCTTGCCTGTCCCGGGACAGACATACTGATTTGCTGCTTAAAGTCCTTTACTTAGGACATTTTGAGGTAAAATATCTTTCTTTTTTACATAGAGATGTTCAGGTGATATTTTCTAGTCCGCTTTTTACAGCTATGCTGCATCACTTTCAAGTATTTTAACATTTGGGTATCATAGCCCTTTAATGTTATCATTAAAATCAAGTTTATTTTAAAGTTAACTAGTGGGCAAAAATGCACATCAGGAAATGACAAATTTGTAATCAAAATTAGGAGCTAACTACCCATGATTTAGTGGCCAAAAACATAATTTATGCTTACCTGATACATTTATTTCTCTTGTAGTGTATCCAGTCCACGGATCATCCATTACTTGTGGGATATTCTCCTTCCCAACAGGAAGTTGCAAGAGGATCACCCACAGCAGAGCTGCTATATAGCTCCTCCACTCACTGCCATATCCAGTCATTCGACCGAAACAAGACCAGAAAGGAGAAACCATAGGGTGAAGTGGTGACTGTAGTTTAATTAAAATTTAGACCTGCCTTAAAAGGACAGGGCGGGCCGTGGACTGGATACACTACAAGAGAAATAAATTTATCAGGTAAGCATAAATTATGTTTTCTCTTGTTAAGTGTATCCAGTCCACGGATCATCCATTACTTGTGGGATACCAATACCAAAGCTAAAGTACACGGATGATGGGAGGGACAAGGTAGGAACTTAAACGGAAGGAACCACTGCCTGTAGAACCTGTATCCCAAAAACAGCCTCCGAAGAAGCAAAAGTGTCAAATTTGTAAAATTTTGAAAAGGTGTGAAGCGAAGACCAAGTCGCAGCCTTGCAAATCTGTTCAACAGAGGCCTCATTTTTAAAGGCCCAGGTAGAAGCTACAGCTCTAGTAGAATGAGCTGTAATCCTTTCAGGGGGCTGCTGTCCAGCAGTCTCATAGGCTAAGCGTATTATGCTCCAAAGCCAAAAGGAGAGAGAGGTTGCCGAAGCTTTTTGACCTCTCCTCTGTCCAGAGTAAACGACAAACAGGGCAGATGTTTGACGAAAATCTTTAGTAGCCTGTAAGTAAAACTTCAAGGCACGGACTACGTCCAGATTATGCAAAAGACGTTCCTTCTTTGAAGAAGGATTAGGACACAATGATGGAACAACAATCTCTTGATTGATATTCCTGTTAGAAACCACCTTAGGTAAAAACCCAGGTTTGGTACGTAGAACTACCTTGTCTGAATGAAAAATCAGATAAGGAGAATCACAATGTAAGGCAGATAACTAAAAGACTCTTCGAGCCGAGGAAATAGCAATCAAAAACAGAACTTTCCAAGATAAAAGCTTAATATCAATGGAATGAAGGGGTTCAAACGGAACCCCTTGAAGAACTTTAAGAACCAAGTTTAAGCTCCACGGAGGAGCAACAGTCTTAAACACAGGCTTAATCCTAGCCAAAGCCTGACAAAAAGCCTGGACGTCTGGAACTTCTGCCAGACGTTTGTGTAAGAGAATAGACAGAGCAGAAATCTGTCCCTTTAACGAACTAGCAGATAAGCCCTTTTCTAAACCCTCTTGTAGAAAGGACAATATCCTAGGAATCCTAACCTTACTCCATGAGTAACTCTTGGATTCGCACCAATATAAATATTTACGCCATATCTTATGGTAAATTTTTCTGGTAACAGGCTTCCGTGCCTTTATTAAGGTATCAATAACTGACTCCGAGAAGCCACGCTTTGATAGGATCAAGCGTTCAATCTCCATGCAGTCAGTCTCAGAGAAATTAGATTTGGATGATTGAAAGGACCTTGTATTAGGAGGTCCTGCCTCAGAGGCAGAGTCCATGGTGGAAGAGATGACATGTCCACTAGGTCTGCATAACAGGTCCTGCGTGGCCCCACAGGCGCTATCAGAATCACTGATGCTCTCTCCTGTTTGATTTTGGCAATCAGTCGAGGGAGCAGAGGAAACGGTGAAAACACATAGGCCAGGTTGAAGAACCAAGGAGCTGCTAGAGCATCTATCAGCGTTGCTCCCGGGTCCCTGGACCTGGATCCGTAACAAGGAAGCTTGGCGTTCTGGCGAGACGCCATGAGATACAGTTCTGGTTTGCCCCAACGATGGACCAGTTGAGCAAACACCTCCGGATGGAGTTCACACTCCCCCGGATGAAAAGTCTGACGACTTAGAAAATCCGCCTCCCAGTTCTCTACGCCTGGGTTGTGGATCGCTGACAGGTGGCAAGAGTGAGACTCTGACCAGCGAATTATCTTTGAGACTTCTAACATTGCTAGGGAACTCCTGGTTCCCCCTTGATGGTTGATGTAAGCCACAGTCGTGATGTTGTCCGACTGAAATCTGATGAACCTCAGTGTTGCTAACTGAGGCCAAGCTAGAAGAGCATTAAATATTGCTCTTAACTCCAGAATATTTATTGGGAGGAGTTTCTCCTCCTGAGTCCACGATCCCTGAGCCTTCAGGAAGTTCCAGACTGCGCCCCAACCTAGAAGGCTGGCATCTGTTGTTACAATCGTCCAATCTGGCCTGCGAAAGGTCATACCCTTGGACAGATGGACCCGAGAAAGCCACCAGAGCAGAGAATCTCTGGTCTCTTGATCCAGATTTAGTAGAGGGGACAAATCTGAGTAATCCCCATTCCACTGACTTAGCATGCATAATTGCAGCGGTCTGAGATGCAGGCGCGCAAATGGCACTATGTCCATTGCCGCTACCATTAAGCCGATGCACTGAGCCACTGACGGGCGTGGAATGGAATGAAGAACACGGCAAGCATTTACAAGTTTTGATAACCTGGACTCCGTCAGGTAAATTTTCATCGCTACAGAATCTATAAGAGTCCCTAGGAAGGAGACTCTTGTGAGTGGTGATAGAGAACTCTTTTCCACGTTCACTTTCCACCCATGCGACCTCAGAAATGCCAGAACTATCTCTGTATGAGACTTGGCAATTTGAAAGCTTGACGCCTGTATCAGGATGTCGTCTAGATACGGAGCCAACGCTAAGCCTCGCGGTCTTAGAACCGCCAGAAGTGAGCCCAGAACCTTTGTAAAAATTCTCGGGGCAGTGGCCAACCCGAAGGGAAGAGCTACAAATTGGTAATGCCTGTCTAGAAAGGCAAACCTTAGGAACCGATGATGATCTTTGTGAATCGGTATGTGAAGGTAGGCATCCTTTAAGTCCACTGTGGTCATGTACTGACCCTCTTGGATCATGGGTAGGATGGTCCGAATAGTTTCCATTTTGAATGATGGAACTCTGAGGAATTTGTTTAAGATCTTTAGATCCAAGATTGGTCTGAAGGTTCCCTCTTTCTTGGGAACCACAAACAGATTTGAATAAAATCCCTGTCCTTGTTCCGTCCGCGGAACTGGATGGATCACTCCCACTACTAGGAGGTCTTGCACACAGCTTAGGAATGCCTCTTTCTTTATCTGGTTTGCTGATAACCTTGAAAGATGAAATCTCCCTTGTGGAGGAGAAGCTTTGAAGTCCAGAAGATATCCATGAGATATGATCTCCAACGCCCAGGGATCCTGAACATCTCTTGCCCACGCCTGGGTGAAGAGAGAAAGTCTGCCCCCCACTAGATCCGTTCCTTCATGCTGTCTTGGGGGCAGCAGCAGGCTTTCTGGCCTGCTTGCCCTTGTTCCAGGACTGGTTAGGTTTCCAGGCCTGTCTGGAATGAGCAACAGTTCCCTCTTGTTTTGAAGCGGAGGAAGTTGATGCTGCTCCTGCCTTGAAATTTCAAAAGGCACGAAAATTAGACTGTTTGGCCTTTGATTTGGCCCTGTCCTGAGGAAGGGTATGACCCTTGCCTCCAGTAATGTCAGCAATAATTTCCTTCAAGCCAGGCCCGAATAAGGTTTGCCCCTTGATAGGAATGTTGAGTAATTTAGACTTTGAAGTCACGTCAGCTGACCAGGATTTAAGCCATAGCGCCCTACGCGCCTGGATGGTGAATCCAGAATTCTTAGCCGTTAGTTTAGTCAAATGAACAATGGCATCAGAAACAAATGAGTTAGCTAGCTTAAATGTTCTAAGCTTGTCAATAATTTCATTCAATGGAGCTGTCTGTATGGCCTCTTCCAGGGCCTCAAACCAGAATGCCGCCGCAGCAGTGACAGGCGCAATGCATGCAAGGGGCTGTAAAATAAAACCTTGTTGAATAAACATTTTCTTAAGGTAACCCTCCATTTTTTTTATCCATTGGATCTGAAAAAGCACAACTGTCCTCAACCGGGATAGTGGTACGCTTTGCTAAAGTAGAAACTGCTGCCTCCACCTTAGGGACCGTCTGCCATAAGTCCTGTGTAGTGGCGTCTATTGGAAACATTTTTCTAAATATAGGAGGTGGGGAAAAGGGCACACCGGGTCTATCCCACTCCTTGCTAATAATTTCTGTAAGCCTTTTAGGTATAGGAAAAAACGTCAGTACACACCGGCACCGCATAGTATCTATCCAGCCTACACAATTTCTCTGGAATTGCAACTGTGTTACAGTCATTCAGAGCAGCTAATACCTCCCCAAGCAATACACAGAGGTTCTCAAGCTTAAATTTAAAATTAGAAATCTCTGAATCAGGTTTCCCCGAGTCAGAGATGTCACCCACAGAATGAAGCTCTCCGTCCTCATGTTCTGCATACTGTGACGCAGTATCAGACATGGCTCTAACAGCATTTGCGCGCTCTGTATCTCTCCTAACCCCAGAGCTATCGCGCTTGCCTCTTAATTCAGGCAATCTAGATAATACCTCTGACAGGGTATTATTCATGATTGCAGTCATGTCCTGCAAGGTAATCGCTATGGGCGTCCCTGATGTAATTGGCGCCATATTAGCGTGCGTCCCCTGAGCGGGAGGCGAAGGGTCTGACACGTGGGGAGAGTTAGTCGGCATAACTTCCCCCTGGTCAGAACCCTCTGGTGATAATTCTTTTATAGATAAAGACTGATCTTTACTGTTTAAGGTGAAATCAATACATTTAGTACACATTCTCCTATGGGGCTCCACCATGGCTTTCAAACATAATGAACAAGTAGGTTCCTCTGTGTCAGACATGTTTAAACAGACTAGCAATGAGACTAGCAAGCTTGGAAAACACTTTAAAACAAGTTTACAAGCAAAATAAAAAAAAAGTTACTGCGCCTTTAAGAAACACAAATTTTCCCAAAATTTGAAATAACAGTGAAAAAATGCAGTTACACTAACGAAATTTTTACAGTGTATGTAATAAGTTAGCAGAGCATTGCACCCACTTGCAAATGGATGATTAACCCCTTAATACCAAAAACGGAATAACAAATGACAAAAACGTTTTTTAAACAGTCACAACAACTGCCACAGCTCTACTGTGGCTTTTTACCTCCCTCAATACGACTTTTGAAGCCTTTTGAGCCCTTCAGAGAAGTCCTGGATCATGCAGGAAGAAGCTGGATGTCTGTGTCTGTAATTTTTGCTGTGCAAAAAAAAACGCTAAAATAGGCCCCTCCCACTCGTATTACAACAGTGGGAAGCCTCAGGGAACTGTTTCTAGGCAAAATTCAAGCCAGCCATGTGGAAAAAACTAAGCCCCAATAAGTTTTATCACCAAACATATGTAAAAAAACGATTAAACATGCCAGCAAACGTTTTAAAATACACTTTTATAAGAGTATGTATCTCTATTAATAAGCCTGATACCAGTCGCTATCACTGCATTTAAGGCTTTACTTACATTACTTCGGTATCAGCAGCATTTTCTAGCAAATTCCATCCCTAGAAAAATATTTTAACTGCACATACCTTATTACAGGAAAACCTGCACGCTATTCCCCCTCTGAAGTTACCTCACTCCTCAGAATATGTGAGAACAGCAAAGGATCTTAGTTACTTCTGCTAAGATCATAGAAAACGCAGGCAGATTCTTCTTCTAAATACTGCCTGAGATAAACAGTACACTCCGGTACCATTTAAAAATAACAAACTTTTGATTGAAGAAATAAACTAAGAATAAAACACCACAGTCCTCTTACGACCTCCATCTTAGTTGAGAGTTGCAAGAGAATGACTGGATATGGCAGTGAGGGGAGGAGCTATATAGCAGCTCTGCTGTGGGTGATCCTCTTGCAACTTCCTGTTGGGAAGGAGAATATCCCACAAGTAATGGATGATCCGTGGACTGGATACACTTAACAAGAGAAAAGGGTTTTAGTATTAAAATACACTACTGTGCAAAAGTTTTAGGCAGGTGTGAAAAAAAAATGATGTAACATTAGAATGCTTTAAAAAAAAAAAAAAAGATAATAGTCTATTTTTATAAATTAACAAAATGCAAAGTGAATGAACAGAAGACAAATCTAAATCAAATCAATATTTGGTGTGACCACCTTTTGCCTTCAAAACAGCATCAATTCTTCTAAGTACAGTTGAGCAAAGTTAGGTGCACGATTAAACAATTATACCAAAAAGTAATACCCTTCAAATGAATATGTAGGTAGAAACACATTCATAAACTGGAGCAGAAAGAGCTGTGCAGGAGGAATAAAACTGGGTGAGCAACAGCTAAACTCTGGTAACAAGGTGAGGTTGCTAAAGTCAGTTTAATGGCAAAACCATACACAATGGAAAGACTGAGAACAGCAACAAAACACAAGGTCTCTTCAAGGCAGACATTTCAAGACAGAGGTTTCTAGATGTGCTATTCAAGCTCTTCTGAAGAAGCACAAAAAAACAGGCAACATTGAGGACAGTAGACACAGTGGTCAGCCAAGGAAACAGTGCAACAGATGAGAGACACATTATGCTTACTTCCCTTTGCAATCAGAAGATGTCCAGCAGTGCCATCAGCTCAGAATTTGCATAAACCAGAACACACCACAGCAGTGATATTACCTTTACTTGACTCTAAAATACATTGGCAAGTGTCATGCAGTTTCTCCTTACATAATTTAAGGGGTTAATGCAGTTGCATGTATAACTTTGGCCAGCTAGATCACTGCAGGATAGCTGGCTTAAAAGTCAAAAATTGGTCTCTGTGCCTCTAAATTTTCCACTGGCCAATTTTAATGATAAAGCACATAGCAAGGGTCAAGAGAGGTGTACCTACAGCCAGTTCCTGGTGGAGTAATTAAACAATAACATAGTAACATAGAAGATGAGGTTGAAAGAAGACAGAAGTCAATCAAGCTCAACCTATACAAATCCTATAACTATAAATCTGGTCTGTAGTGTGATATGGGCATACACTTGGCATAAAGTGGTACAGGATACTATAAACCTGGTCTGTAGTGTTATATGGGCATAAACTTGTTATAAATGGGTACAAGGCACTATAAATCTGGTCTGTATTGTGATATGGGGATATACTTCCACACCAGTAAGTGCCACTGAAGGAAGTCTCTGGGGTTGTGGGCCAACATGAAAATAATGTATAAAATTATTTTAAAAAATAGGATTTACAATAAGATATGTTCCTCTATAAAAAGCCCCCTTGTAAAACCAAATTGTAAGTCATCTTGCTTCATACATTGCACAAAATAGAGGGCTATAACACATATAAAAAAAAAAACATAAAAAAAGGGACTGGACACCACATAGCATAATCTTGCATAAGGAAGTTAAAAACAGAATTTATGCTTAACTGATAAATTTCTTTCTCTTGTGATATATCGAGTCCACGGATTCATCCATACTTGTGGGATATTCTCCTTCCTAACAGGAAGTGGCAAAGAGAGCACCCACAGCAGAGCTGTCTATATAGCTCCTCCCTTAGCTCCACCCCCCCAGTCATTTGACCGAAGGCTAGGAAGAAAAAGGAGAAGAGGTGACTGAAGTTTTTATAAATAAAAATATACTACCTGTCTTAAACAGACAGGGCGGGCCGTGGACTCGATATATCACAAGAGAAAGATATTTATCAGGTAAGCATAAATTCTGTTTTCTCTTGTAAGATGTATTGTGTCCACGGATTCATCCATACTTGAGGGATACCAATACCAAAGCTTTAGGACACGGATGAAGGGAGGGACAAGACAGGTACCTTAAACGGAAGGCACCACTGCTTGTAGAACCTTTCTCCCAATAATAGCCTCCGAAGAAGCAAAAGTATTGAATTTGTAAAATTTGGAAAAATTATGAAGCGAAGACCAAGTCGCCGCCTTACAAATCTGTTCAACAGAAGCCTCATTTTTAAAAGCCCATGTGGAAGCCACTGCTCTAGTAGAATGAGCAGTAATCCTTTCAGGAGGCTGCTGGCCAGCAGTCTCATAAGCCAAACGGATGATGCTTTTCAGCCAAAAAGAAAGAAAGAGGTAGCCGTAGCCTTTGACCTCTCCGCTTACCAGAATAAACAACAAACAATGAAGATGTTTGACGTAAATCTTTAGTTGCTTGTAAGTAGAACTTTAAAGCACGAACCACATCAAGATTGTGCAACAGACGTTCCTTCTTTGAAGAAGGATTAGGACACAGCGAAGGAACAACAATCTCCTGATTGATATTCCTATTAGAAACAACCTTAGGAAGGAATCCAGGTTTGGTACGCAAAACTACCTTATCTGCATGGAAAACAAGATAAGGTGAGTCACACTGTAAAGCAGATAACTCAGAAACTCTTCGAGCCGAAGAGATAGCTACTAAAAACAGAACTTTCCAAGATAGAAGAGCTTTATATCTATGGAATGCATAGGTTCAGACGGAACCCCTTCAAGAACTTTAAGAACTAAGTTTAGGCTCCATGGCGGAGCAACGGGTTTAAATACAGGCTTGATTCTGACTAAAGCCTGACTAAACGCCTTAACATCTGGGACATCTCCAGACGCTTGTGTAAAAGAATAGACAAAGCAGATATCTGTCCTTTTAAAAGGAGCTAGCTGATAATCCCTTCACCAATCCGTCTTGGAGAAAAGACAATATCCTAGGAATCCTAATCTTACTCTATGAGTAACCCTTGGATTCACACCAAGCAAGATATTTTCGCCATATCTTATGATAAATTTTCCTGGTGACAGGCTTTCTAGCCTGAATCAGGGTATCAATGACCGACGCTTTGATAAAATCAGGCGTTCAATCTCCAAGCAGTCAGACGCAGAGAAATTAGATTTGGATGCTTGAATGGACTAGACCTTGGACCTTGGATTAGAAGGTCCTGCCTCATCAGGAGAGTCCACGGTGGAACAGATGACATGTCCACCAGGTCTGCATACCAAGTCCTGCGTGGCCACGCAGGTACTATCAAAATCACAGAAGCTCTCTCCTGCTTGATTCTGGCAACCAGACGTGGAAGGAGAGGAAAAGGTGGAAATACATAGGCCAGGTTGAAGGACCATGGCACTGCTAGAGCATCTATCAGTACTGCCTGGGGATCCCGGGACCTGGACCCGTAACAAGGAAGTTTGGCATTATGACGGGACGCCATCAGATCCAATTCTGGTGTGCCCCATAGCTGAGTCAGCTTGGCAAATACTTCCGGATGGAGTTCCCACTCCCCTGGATGAAAAGTCTGGCGACTCAGGAAATCCGCCTCCCAGTTCTCTACCCCTGGGATATGGATTTCTGAAAGATGGCAAGAGTGAGTCTCTGCCCATCGGATTATTTTGGTTACCTCCATCATCGCTAGAGAACTCCGTGTTTCTCCTTGATGATTGACATAAGCTACAGTCGTGATGTTGTCCGACTTAAATCTGATGAATTTGGCCGCAGCTAGCTGAGGCCACGCCTGAAGCGCATTGAATATCGCTCTCAGTTCTAGAATGTTTATCGGGAGGAGAGCTTCCTCCCGAGACCATAAGCCCTGTGCTTTCAGGGAGTTCAAGACTGCACCCTAGCCCAGCAGGCTGGCATCTGTCGTTACTATGAGCCACTCTGGCCTGCGGAAACACAGTCCCTGAGACAGGTGGTCCTGAGACAACCACCAGAGAAGAGAATCTCTGGTCTCCTGATCCAGATGTATTTGAGGAGATAAATCTGCATAATCCCCATTCCACTATTTGAGCATGCATAGTTGCAGTGGTCTGAGGTGTAGGCGGGCAAAATGAACTGTGTCCATTGCTGCTACCATGAGTCCGATTACCTCCATACACTGAGACACTGATGGTGAGGAATGGAATGAAGAGCTCGGCAAGTGGTTAAGAGTTTTGATTTTCTGACCTCCGTATTTCTACCGAGTCTATCAGAGTACCTAGGAAGGACACTCTTGTGAGAGGGAAGAGAGAACTCTTTTGTATGTTCACCTTCCCCCCGTGAGATCTCAGAAAAGCCAACACGATGTCCGTGTGAGACTTGGTTAGTTGGAAAGTCGACGCCTGAACTAAGATGTCGTCTAGATAAGGCGCCACTGCTATGCCCCGCGGTCTTAGAACCGCCAATAGGGACCCTAGCACCTTTGTGAAAATTCTGGGAGCCGTGGCCAACCCGAAGGGAAGGGCCACAAACTGGTAATGCCTGTCCAGAAAGGCGAATCTGAGGAATTGATGATGATCTCTGTGAACAGGGATGTGTAAATATGCATCCTTTAAGTCCACGGTAGTCATATATTGACCCTCCTGGATCAGAGGCAGAATAGTCCGAATAGTCTCCATCTTGAATGATGGTACTCTGAGGAACGTGTTTAGAATTTTGAGATCCAAAATTGGTCTGAAAGTTCCTTCTTTTTTGGGAACCACAAACAGGTTTGAGTAAAACCCTAGCCCTTGTTCTGCTTTTGGAACTGGGCGGATCACTCCCATGGTATGTAGGTCTTCTACACAGCGTAAGAACTCCTCTCTCTTTGTCTGGTTTGCAGACAATTGAGAAATGTGAAATCTCCCCCTTCGGGGGAGTCTTTGAAATCCAGAAGATATCCCTGGGACACAATTTCTAAAGCCCAGGAATCGTGAACATCTCTTGCCCAGGCCTGAGCGAAGAGAGAGAGACTGCCCCCTACTAGATCCGGTCCCGTATCGGGGCCATCCCTTCATGCTGTCTTGGAGGCAGCTGCAGGCTTCTTGGCCTGTTTACCCTTGTTCCAAGCCTGGTTAGGTCTCCAGACTGACTTGGATTGGGCAAAATTCCCCTCTTGCTTTGCAGCAGGGGAAGTTGAAGCGGGACCACCTTTGAAGTTCCGAAAGGAACGAAAATTATTTTGTTTGGTCCTCATTTTGTTTGTTTTATCCTGAGGGAGAGCATGGCCTTTCCATCCAGTGATGTCTGAAATAATCTCTTTCAGTTCAGGCCCGAATAGGGTCTTTCCTTTGAAAGGGATGTTCAAAAGTTTAGATTTTGATGAAAAATCAGCAGACCAGGACTTAAGCCATAACGCCCTGCGTGTTAAAATGGCAAAACCTGAATTCTTTGCCGCTAATTTAGCTAGTTGAAAAGCGGCATCTGTAATGAAAGAATTAGCCAATTTGAGGGCCTTAATTCTATCCATAATATCCTCTAATGGAGTCTCCATCGGAAGACCCTCTTCCAGAGCCTAGAACAAGAAAGCAGCTGCAGTAGTTACAGGAACAATGCACGCAATAGGTTGGAGAAGAAAACCTTGATGAATAAACATTTTCTTTAGGAGACCCTCTAATTTTTTATCCATAGGATCTTTGAAAGCACAACGGTCTTCAATAGGTATAGTTGTACGCTTAGCCAGAGTAGAAATAGCTCCCTCCACCTTAGGAACAGTCTGCCACGAGTCCCGCATGGTGTCAGATATGGGAAACATTTTCTTAAAAACAGGAGGGGGAGCGAACGGTATGCCTGGTCTATCCCACTCCTTAGTAACAATATTCACAATCCTCTTAGGGACTGGAAAAACATCAGTGTAAACAGGAACCTCTAAGTATTTGTCCATTTTACACAATTTCTCTGGGACCACTATAGGGTCACAATCATCCAGAGTCGCTAATACCTCCCTGAGCAACAAGCGGAGGTGTTCAAGCATATCAGAATCTGTCTGAGGAAGCGTCTTTCCTGAATCAGAAATCTCTCCCTCAGATAGCAAATCCCTTACCCCTACTTCAGAACATTGTGAGGGTATATCGGATACGGCTACTAAAGCGTCAGAAGGCTCAGCATTTGTTCTTAACCCAGAGCTGTCACGCTTTCCTTGTAAACCAGGCAGTTTAGATAAAACCGCTGTAAGGGTTGTATTCATAACTGTGGCCATGTCTTGCAAAGTAAATGAAGTCGACGCACTAGAGGTACTTGGCGTCACTTGTGCGGGCGTTACTGGTTGGGGGAGAGCTAGACACTTGGGGACAGCTAGATGGCAAACCCTCAATTACTTCTGTCTGAGAATCATCTATTGCTATATTTTTAAGTGCTATAATATGCTTTATAATTTATAGACTTATCAGTGCAAGTGGGACACATTCTAAGAGGGGGTTCCACAATGGCTTCTAAACACATTGAACAAGGATTTTTCTTGGTGTCAGACATGTTAAACAGGCTAGTAATGAAACAAACAAGATAAAAAAAAATATATAATATATATATATATATATATATATATATACACACACATATATATATATAATAAATAAAATATACCACTAGCCACACAGCCAGAAGGTGATAGTCTTAAGAGATACAGATACCCCTTACCCCTACTTCAGAACATTGTGAGGGTAGATCGGATAAGGCTACTAAAGCGTCAGAAGGCTCAGCATTTGTTCTTAACCCAGAGCTGTCACGCTTTCCTTGTAAACCAGGCAGTTTAGATAAAACCGCTGTAAGGGTTGTATTCATAACTGTGGCCTTGTCTTGTAAAGTAAATGAAGTTGACGCACTAGAGGTACTTGGCGTCACTTGTGCGGGCGTTACTGGTTGGGGGAGAGCTAGACACTTGGGGACAGCTAGATGGCAAACCCTCAATTACTTCTGTCTGAGAATCATCTATTGCTATATTTTTAAGTGCTATAATATGCTTTATAATTTATAGACAAATCAGTGCAAGTGGGACACATTCTAAGAGGGGGTTCCACAATGGCTTCTAAACACATTGAACAAGGATTTTCCTTGGTGTCAGACATGTTAAACAGGCTAGTAATGAAACAAACAAGATAATATATATATATATATATATATATATATATATATATATATATATATATATAAAATAAATAAAATATACCACTAGCCACACAGCCAGAAGGTGATAGTCTTAAGAGATACAGATACCCTAACCAAGGCACAACATGCCGTGATCTGAGATATAGCAGAAAATGCAGCTTGTCTGCAGAAAGAACAGGGCACATGCAGGAACGGTTACTGCTTTATCTTTGTAGCGCTGCTCCGCATCAGACTGTTCTCTTCAAAAGGAGCTTTGCTCTGGCAGCATTGTGTAAGTTTTCCTTAACACAGCGCATCCACAGCAAAGTGCTGTTTGAAGAGAAAAGTCAAATATGCAGTATTGACTGGCTCTGCAGTGTTGACTGGCTCTAAGCCCCCTAACTTTTTCCAGTCTGCAAAGCTGCGTTTTCTAAATGACATACTTATGAGCAATGCAACTTTTTTATTACTACATTTCTATGATAGATCAAGAGAAAAGGAAACAAATTTATTCAAGAGACATTTTACAATTTATTTTTGTCTGCAGCTAATTTGCAATCCAATTTTCAACTGCAGCAATATATTATAAAACTTTTACAATTGCTTTACTCTCCAGTTTATCAACACATGCAACTGAACTGGTGCTTTAGTGTTACTGCCTAATTTAAAATTGAAATTTATTTAAAAACAAAATTTATGCTTACCTGATAAATTTATTTATTTCTTGACACGGTGAGTCCACGGAAACATCAATTACTGTTGGGAATATCCCTCCTGGCCACCAGGAGGAGGCAAAGAGCACCACAGCAAAGCTGATAAGTATCACACCCCTTCCCATAACCCGCAGTCATTCGACCAAAGGAAAAGGAGAGAAAGTAAGCAACACAAGGTGTAGAGGTGCCGGAGGTTTATATAAAAAAACTTGTCTGAAAATAAGGGCAGGCCATGGACTCACCGTGTCAAGAAAGAAAGAAAACATAATTTATATAAGAACTTACCTGATAAATTCATTTCTTTCATATTAGCAAGAGTCCATGAGCTAGTGACGTATGGGATATACATTCCTACCAGGAGGTTTCCCAAACCTCAAAATGCCTATAAATACACCCCTCACCACACCCACAATTCAGTTTAACGAATAGCCAAGAAGTGGGGTGATAAGAAAAAAGTGCAAATGCATAAAAAAATAAGGAATTAGAATAATTGTGCTTTATACAAAAAAATCATAACCACCACAAAAAGGGTGGGCCTCATGGACTCTTGCTAATATGAAAGAAATGAATTTATCAGGTAAGTTCTTACATAAATTATGTTTTCTTTCATGTAATTAGCAAGAGTCCATGAGCTAGTGACGTATGGGATAATAAATACCCAAGATGTGGAACTTCCACGCAAGAGTCACTAGAGAGGGAGGGATAGAAATAAAGACAGCCAATTCTGCTGAAAAACAATCCACACCCCAAAATAAAGTTTCAATCTTATAATGAAAAAAAAACTGAAATTATAAGCAGAAGAATCAAACTGAAACAGCTGCCTGAAGAACTTTTCTACCAAAAACTGCTTCAGAAGAAGAAAACACATCAAAATGGTAGAATTTAGTAAAAGTATGCAAAGAAGACCAAGTTGCTGCTTTGCAAATCTGATCAACCGAAGCTTCATTCCTAAACGCCCAGGACGTAGAAACTGACCTAGTAGAATGAGCTGTAATCCTTTGAGGCAGAGTTTTACCCGACTCGACCAAGACGCCAAAGAAAAGGCAGAAGCCTTCTGGCCTTTCCTTGAACCGGAAAAGATAACAAATAGACTAGAAGTCTTTCGGAAATCTTTAGTAGCTTCAACATAATATTTCAAAGCTCTAACTACATCCAAAGAATGCAACGATCTTTCCTTAGAATTCTTAGGATTAGGACACAATGAAGGGACCACAATTTCTCTACTAATGTTGTTAGAATTCACAACCTTAGGTAAAAATTCAAATGAAGTCCGCAACACCACCTTATCCTGATGAAAAATCAGAAAAGGAGAATCACAAGAAAGAGCAGATAACTCAGAAACTTTTCTAGCAGAAGAGATGGCCAAAAGAAACAAAACTTTCCAAGAAAGTAATTTAATATCCAGAGAATGCATAGGTTCAAATGGAGGAGCTTGTAGAGCCCCCAGAACCAAATTTAAACTCCAAGGAGGAGAAATTGACTTAATGACAGGTTTTATACGAACCAAAGCCTGTACAAAACAATGAATATCAGGAAGATTAGCAATCTTTCTGTGAAAAAGTAAAGAGAGAGCAGAAATTTGTCCTTTCAATGAACTTGCAGACAAACCTTTGTCTAGACCATCCTGAAGAAACTGTAAAATTCTAGGAATTCTAAAAGAATGCCAAGAAAATTGATGAGAAGAACACCAAGAAATGTAAGTCTTCCAGACTCGATAATATATCTTCCCAGACACAGATTTACGAGCCTGTAACATAGTATTAATTACGGAGTCAGAGAAACCTCTATGACTGAGAATCAAGCGTTCAATCTCCATACCTTCAAATTTAATGATTTGAGATCCTAATGGAAAAAAGGACCTTGAGATAGAAAGTAGCCATCCGAACAAGATCCGCATACCAAAACCTGTGAGGCCATGCTGGAGCCACCAGCAGTACAAACGAACGCTCCTTTAGAATCTTGGAGATCACTCTTGGAAGAAGAACTAGAGGCGGAAAGATATAGGCAGGATGATACTTCCAAGGAAGTGACAATGCATCCACTGCCTCCGACTGAGGATCCCTGTATCTGGACAGATACCTGGGAAGCTTCTTGTTTAGATGAGAAGCCATCAGATCTATTTCTGGAAGTCCCCAGATTTGAACAATTTGAAGAAAAACTTCTGGGTGAAGAGACCATTCGCCCAGATGTAACGTCTGGCGGCTGAGATAATCCGCTTCCCAATTGTCTATACCTGGGATGTGAACCGCAGAAATTGACAAGAGCTGGATTCCGCCCATACAAGTATTCAAGATACTTCTTTCATAGCCAGAGGACTGTGAGTCCCTCCTTGATGATTGACATATGCCACGGTTGTGACATTGTCCGTCTGAAAACAAATGAACGATTCTCTCTTCAGAAGAGGCCACGACTGAAGAGCTCTGAAAATCGCACGGAGTTCCAAAATGTTGATTGGTAATCTCGCCTCCTGAGATTCCCAAACCCCCTGCGCTGTCAGAGACCCCCATACAGCTCCCCAACCTGTCAGACTCGCATCTGTTGAGATCACAGTCCAGGTTGGAAGAACAAAAAAAAGCCCCCTGAACTAAACGATGGTGGTCTGTCCACCACGTCAGAGAGTGTCGTAAATCGGTTTTAAAGATATTAACTGCGATATCTTTGTATAATCCCTGCACCACTGGTTCAGCATACAGAGCTGAAGAGGTCGCATGTGAAAACGAGCAAAGGGGATCGCGTCCGATGCAGCAGTCATAAGACCTAGAATTTTCATGCATAAGGCTACCGAAGGGAATTATTGAGACTGAAGGCTTTGACAGGCTGAAACCAACTTCAGACGTCTCTTGTCTGTCAAAGACAGAGTCATGGACACTGAATCTATCTGGAAACCTAAAAAGGTTACCCTTGTCTGAGGAATCAATTAACTTTTTGGTAAATTGATCCTCCAACCATGTTCTTGAAGAAACGATACAAGTCGATTCGTATGAGATTTTGCTAAATGTGAAGACTGAGTAAGTACCAAGATATCGTCCAAATAAGTTAATACCACAATACCCTGTTCTCTGATTACAGATAGCAGGGCACCGAGAACCTTTGTAAAAATCCTTGGAGCTGTTGCTAAGCCGAACGGCAGAGCCACAAACTGGTAATGCTTGTCTAGAAAAGAGAATCTCAGAAACTGAAAGTGATCTGGATGAATCGGAATATGCAGATATGCATCCTGTAAATCTATTGTGGACATATAATGCCCTTGCTGAACAAAAGGCAGAATAGTCCTTATAGTTACCATTTTGAATGTTGGTATCCTTACATAACGATTCAATATTTTCAAATCCAGAACTGGTCTGAAGGAATTCTCCTTCTTTGGTACAATGAATAAATTTGAGTAAAACCCCAGACCCTGTTCCAGAACCGGAACTGGCACAATTACTCCAGCCAACTCTAGATCTGAAACACATTTCAGAAATGCTTGAGCCTTCACTGGATTTATTGGAATGCGAGAAAGAAAAAAATCTTCTTGCAGGTGGTCTTATCTTGAAACCTATTATTCTGTACCCTTGTGAAACAATGTTCTGAATCCAAAGACTGTGAATCGAATTGATCCAAATTTCTTTGAAAAATCGTAATCTGCCCCCTACCAGCTGCGCTGGAATGAGGGCCGCACCTTCATGTGGACTTGGGAGCTGGCTTTGGCTTTCTAAAAGGCTTGGATTTATTCCAGACTGGAGATGGTTTCCAAACAGAAACCGTTCCTTTAGGGGAAGGGTCAGGCTTCTGTTCCTTATTCTGACGAAAGGAACGAAAGCGATTAGCAGCCCTATATTTACCTTTAGATTTTTTATCCTGAGGTAAAAAAGTTCCTTTCCCCCCAGTGACAGTTGAAATAATAGAATCCAACTGTGAACCAAACAATTTATTACCTTGGAAAGAAAGGGAAAGCAAAGTTGACTTAGAAGACATATCAGCATTCCAAGTTTTAAGCCATAAAGCTCTTCTAGCTAAAATAGCTAAAGACATATACCTGACATCAACTCTAATGATATCAAAGATGGCATCACAAATAAAGTTATTAGCATGTTGAAGAAGTTTAACAATGCTATGAGTATCATGATCTGACACTTGTTGCGCTAAAGCCTCCAACCAAAAGGTTGAAGCTGCAGCAACTTCAGCCAAAGATATAGCAGGTCTAAGTAGATTACCTGAGCATAAATAAGCTTTTCTTAGAAAAGATTCAATTTTCCTATCTAAAGGATCCTTAAAGGAAGTACTATCTGCCGTAGGAATAGTAGTATGTTAAGCAAGAGTAGAGATAGCCCCATCAACTTTAGGGATTTTGTCCCAAAACTCTAATCTGTCAGATGGCACAGGATACAATTTTTTAAACCTTTTAGAAGTAGTAAATGAATTACCCAGATTATTCCATTCCCTAGAAATTACTTCAGAAATGGCATCAGGGACAGGAAAAACTTCCGGAATAACTACAGGGGGTTTAAAAAACGTATTTAAACGCTTAGATTTAGTATCAAGAGGACTAGATTCCTCCATTTCTAATGCAATTAAGACTTCTTTAAGCAAAGAACGAATAAATTCCATTTTAAATAAATATGAAGATTTATCAGAGTCAATATCTGAAACAGAATCCTCTGAACCAGAAAAATCATCGTCAGAAACAGAATCAGAATGATGATGTTCATTTAAAAAATTCATCTGAAATATGAGAAGTTTTAAAAGACCTTTTACGTTTACGGGAAGGAGAAATAACAGACATAGCCTTCCTAATAGATTTAGAAACAAAATCTCTTATATTAACAGGAACACCCTGAGTATTAGATGTTGATGGAACAGCAACAGGTAATGGAACATTACTAATGGAAATACTATCTGCATTAGCAAGTTTATCATGACATACATCACAAACTACAGCCGGCGGGACAGTTACCACAAGTTTACAACAAATACACTTAACTTTGGTAGAGCCAGCATCAGGCAGCGTTTTTCCAGAAGTAGCTTCTGATCCAGGGTCAATCTGAGACATCTTGCAATATGTAAGAGAAAAAACAACATATAAAGCAAAATCTATCAAATTCCTTAAATGACAGTTTCAGGAATGGGAAAAAAATGCTAATGAACAAGCCTCTAGCAACCAGAAGCAAATAATGTGGAGACAATAATGACGCCCATATTTTTTAGCGCCAAAAAAAAGACGCCCACATTATTTGGCGCCTAAATGCTTTTGGCGCCAAAAATGACGCATATCAACGTAGAATCTAGCACAAACTTACTTCACCACCTCCACGGGAGGCAACGTTTGTAAAACTGAATTGTGGGTGTGGTGAGGGGTGTATTTATAGGCATTTTGAGGTTTGGGAAACTTTGCCCCTCCTGGTAGGAATGTATATCCCATACGTCACTAGCTCATGGACTCTTGCTAATTACATGAAAGAAATTTATCAGGCAAGCATACATTTTGCTTTCTTTCTTATGACACAGTGAGTCCACGGTATCATCAATTACTGTTGGGAATCAATACCCAAGCTAGAGGACACAGATGATTAGGGAGGGACAAGACAGGTAACCTAAACGGAAGGCACCACTGCTTGAAGAAACTTTCTCCCAAAGTAAGCCTCAGCCACGGCAAAAGTATCAAATTTATAGAATTTAGAAAAAGTGTGCAAAGAAGACCAAGTTGCAGCCTTGCAAATCTGTTCCACAGAGGCCTCATTCTTGAATGCCCAAGAAGAAGAAACAGCCCTAGTGGAATGAGCTGTGATTCTCTCAGGAGGCTGCTGTCCAGCAGTTTCATAAGCCAAACGTATAATACTTCTCAACCAGAGAGAAAGAGAAGTGGCAGTAGCTTTCTGTCCTTTACGTTTCCCAGAAAAGCAAACCAACAATGCAGAAGAATGCATAGGCTCAAACGGAGCCTGTTGTAAAACTTTAAGAACAAGGTTAAGGCTCCAAGGAGGAGCAACTGATTTAAATACAGGCCTGATTCTGACCAGGCCTGATTCTGACAAAAGAATTGTACATCCGGCACGTCCACCAAACGCTTGTGCGGCAGAATGGATAAAGCAGAAATCTGACCCTTGAGGGTACTGACAGATAACCCCTTTTCAAGGCCTTCCTGGAGAAAAGATAAGATCCTTGGGATCCTCACCTTACTCCAAGAAAATTATTTAGACTCACACCAATAAAGATATTTACACCATATCTTATGGTAACTCTTTCTAGTGACAGGCTTACGAGCCTGAACCATGGTCTCAATGACAGATTCAGAAAATTCATGCTTAGCTAAAATAACCGTTCAATCTCCAAACAGTCAGCTTCAGAGAAGCGAGATTTGGATGAAGGAAGGGCCCCTGAAGCAGAAGGTCCTTCCTCAGTGGTAGTCTCCATGGATGCAGAGATGACATCTCTACTAGATCTGCATACCAGATCCTGCAAGGCCACGCAGGAGCAATTAGAATCACCAATGCTTTCTTCTGCTTGATCCGAGAGATAACTTGCGGAAGGATAGCAATAGGAGGAAAGAGATATGCCAACCTGAAGTTCCAAGGAACTGCCAGAGCATCTATCAGAAAGGTTTGAGGATCTCTCAATCTCGAACCGTACTTTGGGAGCTTGGTGTTCTGACGAGACGCCATCAGATCCAACTCTGGTAATCCCCATTTGGTTGTTAACCTGGAGAACACTTCCCGGGATGAAAAGTCTGTCTGCTCAGGAAGTCCGCTTCCCAATTGTCTACTCCTAGAATGTGAATGGCAGATAGACAGCAATTGTGAGTCTCTGCTAACTGGATGATCCGTGCCACATCCTTCATGGCTAAGGAACTCCGAGTTCCCCCTTGGTGGTTAATGTAGGCCAATGACGTTATGCTGTCAGTCTGGAACCTGATCGACTGGGCTAGGGCCAGCTGAGGCCAAGACATCAAGGCATTGAAGATCGCTCTCAACTCCAGAATGTTTATGGGGAGAGCAGATTCTTCCTGAGACCAAAGTCCCTGCGCCTTCGACGAGTCCCAGACTCCTCCCCAACCCAACAGGCTGGCATCCGTGGTCACAATTACCCAAGAGGGTCTCTGAAAACACGTCCCCTGGGACAGATGTTCTTGCGACAGCCACCATGGTAGGGAATCCCTTGTTGATTGATCCAGAACTATTCTCTGAGATAGATCTGTATAATCCCCATTCCACTGAGCGAGCATTCATAGCTGCAAAGGTCTCAAGTGGAACCGAGCAAACGGAACTATGCCCATGGAAGTCACCATCAACCCGATTACCTCCATGCATTGGGCCACTGATGTTCATGTTCTGTAGAGACAGGAAAGTGGACAGGATCTTGGTTCTTCTGACCTCCGTCAATATTTTCATAGATAGAAAATCTATAATGGTCCCTAAGAAGGTCACTCTTGTAGTCGGAACAAGAGAACTTTCCTCCAGAGTGATCTTCCAACCGTGGGAACGAAGGAACACCACCAAAACCTTTGTATGAGATTTTGCTAGTTGCAAGGATGGCACCTGAACCAGAATGTCGTCCAGATAAGGCGCCACTGCAATGCCCAGAGCCCAAATTACTGCCAATAGAGCTCCCAAGACCTTTAAGAAAATCCTGGAAGCTGTGGCAAGGCCAAATGGAAGCACTACAAATTGAAAATGTTTGTCTAGATAGGCAAACCTCAGATATTTGTGATGATCCCTGTGAATGGGAACATGCAGGTACGCATCCTTCAAGTCTATGGTCGTCATGAATTGACCCTCTTGAATCAGGGGCAGAATGGAGCAGATAGTCTATCTTGAAGGATGGCACGCTGAGGAATTTGTTTAGATCTAGAATGGGCCTGAAAGTTCCCTCTTTTTTGGGAACCACAAACAGGTTTTAGTAAAACCAGTGACCCTGTTCCTGACTTGTAACAGGAACTATCACTCCCAAGAGGGAAAGGTCCTGTACACATCTTAAGAATGCCTTTCTCTAATAGGAGGTGAGAGTCTTCCGGCTGGAGGCGGAGCAAACACTGAATCTGAATCTCATCATCTTCCAGCCTCACTGCAGTTTTCCTTGGCCGCACGAAGTGTGTTTAGCTTGGATACCGGATCGCTAGGTCCAGCAGTGGAAGTTTTACCTACAGCCCATTTGTGCTTGGTGGCTGAAGCACTCCATTCATATCTATTCCACTCGTAACACTGCTGTGTCCAGCAAACAACAAACGCTCTGCAGGTTACGTGACCATAGTGGAATAAGTGTCAAGACGACAGATAACTTGGCTGAATCCAGGAAGATAATAGCCTGCAGGTCCGGTAAAGGTGAATGGCTGCTGAAATACGGGCGGTTACACCACTGGGAACCAAAGGGATTACAGCCTGAAAATACTGACTAGTACAGGGAATCCATTCCCATTAGTTTGCCCAGGGCTTTCACAGGCTTCAGGTGCCCCTGACATTAACGGAAGCTCAGAGGATGAGAAATTACGTGTGAGAAGCTGAGCGGTACATGAGAGAGTGGGGTGAGGACATCAGCAGCTGGTAAGAAAGCAGAGCCAAATGCAACCTAGAGGATCTGACACCCACACACCAGCAACACTGAAGAAGAACGGTAACTAGTTTTTTCTTTAGATTATTATCGTCTACCAGTTATCACGGACTGATTATATTGTTGGCTGTATGGGAGTTTAGGGAGGCCCGTCCTTTACGGGAGAGTGTGCCGCTAGCTGATACATTCACAGAGTATTGAACTGACAGCTGAGAGCGGAGCCCTGGACAGCTTGCACCTGTATTGACTCAGTATTGCATATATTCATTGGATAAACATTACCGCTGCAGAACTGAGTGTGTTAGAAAGTGTGCTAGAGATATTAGGCTCTGCCATCTTTGTGTCTGGTTGTTTGCCTAACAGCGTTACAAGTATACTAATGGTCTGAATGAGGACTTCAATAACACCCTCTCTCATAATACTGCATGTTGCAATAATTAGCGTCTTCCCAGCATTTATACATTACTATACTTTGTTCTGTCTACTATATGGTCTACAGAGCTGTCTCCAGAATCAGTCTAAGGAACACTGCTACAACAGCTAAGTAAAGCTAAGGATTAAAAAATGCTGTTGTTTTATCCTGTTGTTCTTTTACTTTTCCAATACTATCTATGTCGATACAGGCTAAACAGTCTTGAAATCTCTAAATGGTAACAAATATTAAATTTTTTAAGTTCTCGGACTGCACTATTGAGCACTTGTTGCCTATCAGCCATATCAAGTGTGTATTGGTATTCCCGTAGAACTATGTGAGGATTTTCTATTTTATGATATTTAGAAACATCTTAATTATATGATTAGCCCTACTCTTGAGAGCTTGTCACGATATTTAGATGTTGATGTGTCTGACATTGCTGACTATATATAAGAATTTTCTGCTTATTTTTCTGTTTTAGACTGAGCCGCAATCTCAGAGTTAGCAGTATTAGATTAATTCCCTTGTTTCTGATTTAAATATAAATATTAAGATATGTTTATCTCTTCCTAAGATTACTGAAAATTCAACTTGATACATTTATGGAACAATTTGTTTGCGCCTTGTAAAGATCCATAAGAACTAACAAGATATAAAAAAATTAGAGTGTCTTTTGATTCCCTTGTTTCCCTCCTCTGTCGGGCCCAAAACAGACTACAAAGAAATTTCTTTTTCTTCCTTTTTCTTCTTTTTTCTTTCTGCTTTTCTCTTGTTTTTCTCTCCTTCACATACACTCACTTTAAACAAATGTCCCCACACTTTTCTTGGATTCACTAAGGATAAGGTACTTATTTACACTAGGATAATTTTGGGTAGGGACCCCAAATACCCGCTGAATAAAAATTTTTTATATCACAGATTTATATTCTTAAGATTTTCCCTTTTTGTGTGTGTGTGTGTGTGTATTTACTACCTACTACTGTTTTACACTGATCACACTTATCCATATCACAATAGCGCCTACCGACACTTTATATAAATAGACACCCTACCTGTAGTCTTTGGTCCATGGACAGATATATACTTAACAAAAGTTATTCTCCCAATATGCCGCCCAAACTAAGAGAGAGAAAAGGGAAAAGTAAAAATCCTGACACTAACGTAGATATCTCACAATGGCTGGTTGGCCATACATGTAATGATATGTAAGAGTTTGCAGCCAAAGTTGCTAAAATATTAACTCCTCAATTTGATTCAATTTAACAGGAAATTAGAAAAGAAATCTCTAGCTTGACTATAGAAGTCAGACAGTTTTCGACAAGACTAGATGAGGTGGAGACCAGAGTATCTGACTTAGAGGACTGTTACAATCTTCAAGAACCTATTTCAGTAGCACACAGTAAAACAATTGCATTATTGCAGTAAAAAAAATCGAGGATCTTGAAGATCGTTCGAGATGCAGTAACTTAAAGATTATTGGTCTCCCGGAATCATTAGAATTCCAAGACTTAATGTATTTTGTCACTGTCACCTTCCCTCAGGCACTTCTGGTCCTATCGCCAACAATTCCCTTCCAAGTAGAGAGGGTACATAGAATAGGTTATCTTAAACAGAATAGCGAGAATACTAAGCCACAACCTATTATTTTCAAATTTGTGAACTTCCAAGATAAAATACTATATCTCAAACATTACAAGAAATTTAACTCTTTTGTAATTAGCCCTCATAAAATTCTCATCTTTCAGGATTTCTCAGTGGAAACTTTAAAAAAAAGAAAGATGTCCCCTTTCTATGGTAAGCTTATGAAGGCCAACTACAATATTAAATTGATCTATCCAGCTAAACTCGTAGTAATGAGAGAAGGAATATCACACTCTTAACAATGTCTTGGAAGCAGAAACATTTTGTAAAGAGGCTGGTCTAGCCTAATTAATAATAACAATTGTTGTAAACTATAAATATTATTGCTAATGATTAGATATGGAATGGATTTATTATTGTATTATGTGTCTTCTTTTTTAAGATGGGTTTTACATTTTTTTTTTCTCTCCCGTCTCTCTCTCCTTTCCTCTCTCTGTCCTCCTTTTTGTACATGCCCAATAGTCCGGTTTGATGTTATCAAATCTTAACTTAATTTCATGGAACGTAGGTGGCATATAGGAAGTTGGAATTGATGATATTTTAATTTCGGACCATGCTGCCATATCATTAAAATGTAAGACCAACATAGCATCTCCATCTAACAATAATATCTATTTCCTCAAACATTTAATTAATAATATTAGTTTCCAGAACTGGCTTAGAAACAGATGGGAGGAATTTTACAATCATAACTATGACTATCTCGAGAAAATAGAAGTGTTTTGAGAGACAGCCAAAGCTGTTTTGCGTAGCGAGATTAAATCCTATATGTCACAAGAGAAAAAAAGATTTAGACAAATCGAAATTCAACTAGCCAACCAAGTCAAAAATTCTTACAGATCTTATATAGATAACCCTATTAGATCACGCTGGGTTGCATATGTGAATGCAAAAGCAGCATGATATATACATCTTAAACAGAAAATTGCTCAAGAGGAACTTAGGCTAAAAGCCTTATATGGGGGGCATAGTGGCAGATCAGCCAAATTTCTTGCAAGAATTAGTAAAGCCGTTTCAATGAATGCTATTCCAGCTATTAAAAATGGCATGGACAAATTTACTGATCAACCAGATATCAAAAAAGTTTTTTTTTACTTCTTTAATGATTTGTATAAATGCGAAAGCCCTGATATAACTAAGAAACAAGAAATATGGGATAAGATTAAAGTACCTAGATTTTCAACAGATATTATGTCTGAAATTAACTCATCTATCTCGGAAGTTGATATCTCAGAAGCTATTAAAAACGCCAAGTTAAACAAAGCTGCCGGAGCAGATGCCCTCCCCACAGAATTTTATAGAATATTACAAACACAAATTACCCCTATTTTGAATAAATTGTTCAATTTCTATTTCTCAGAAAATACTAAATGTTCCCCATATTTTGCTGCTGCTAATATTTCGTTAATTTTAAAGAAAAATAAAGACCCAGAACTTCCAATATCATACACACCTATCTCAGTGCTAAATTGTGACTATAAACTTCTAACTTCTATTATAGCTAACAGACTTAAGCCTCATCTCGGGGACTTAATTCATGAGAATCAATCAGGATTTTTGCCCGGGAGAAACCCTGTAAGAAACATGAGGAAGGTCCTATTGCTCTTGGACTTTTTTTGGAATATACATAAAACCGCCAGACTTCGAGACTCACCTGATTTGGCTATTTTAACGCTTGACACGGAAAAAGCTTTTGACCGGATCTGTTGGGATCACTTGTTCTTTTCTTTAGAACAATTTGGCCTGGTAGGTTATTTCAATAATTTTATTCGACTAATATATAGTTTTCCTACATTTGCGATTTCCCAACGGTTTGTTCTCCAAAGAGGCACTGGACAGGGGTGCCCCCTTTCCCCATTACTTTTCAACATTTCTTTAGAACCCCTAGCAATATTACTTAAACAGGAGCTTGAAGGTATCCGGTTGGGGAGCCAGAAACTAGTTCTTCTACTTTATGCAGACGATAGCAACATTAAGAAAAGCTTACCATTATTACAGAATATTATCTCTATGTTTGGATCAATTTCAGGCTATAAGATTAATATACTGACATGGATAAATTAGAATTAATGACTCTTTTATTAAAACAAACCAAATTACCTATTTGGGAATCAGACTGAGTACTAATCCAGAGGAATGGTATATTTAAATTATATATATTGCCTGAAGAATTGTAAAAAAAAAAAAAAAAGTTAGACAATTGGGCCTGCCTCCCTATTTCTTTATCTGTCCGTGTAATATTGATCAGAACAGTACTATGCGAAACCTCAGATAGCTATTCATCGACTTATGAATTCTAAACTTGCAGCTGGGCTGGCACTGCCTAATATCCAAGCCTACAATCTTGTGGCCCTAGTAAAAACAGCTATCGATTGGATTACTGAAAAAGAACAGATTTCTTTGTTTCTCTGTGAATCCAATCTTACTGCTCCTTTCCACTTGAATGCTTTATTACACTGCCCAATAACGTCACTTTCTTCGACTATTTTTTCCCTTACTACTCTTAAAAATATTATAGTGACATGGCAGAAGTTTTGTACTGAGTTAGGACTTTCTCCTTATATTTCTCAATTCTTACCTATTAGAGGCAATCCCAATTTTACTCCAGGACTTTCCAATACGGTATTCAAAAAATGGGCCACAAAAGGATTAAAGTCGATTAGACAAATATTAGGACCTGACGGTCGCCTAATAATCTTTGCTAACTTTGTCAATAATTTTGGCCTCCCAAAACAAGAGTTCTATGCCTATTTACAATTAAGACATTTCGCAAATGAACTAATAAAAAAAATACGGTTCAGATTGGTCCTTGGGGTGAACTACGCGGCAGAATCACTGGATACCAATTTGGGATATATGCAATTTCACCTCCTTACTTGTTACTAATTCAAAAATCTTTATCCACACAAATTAATGTTATAGTGGCTAAATGGTCTAAAAATGTCCTCGAAATCAACGATCAGACCATAGTGGACCGTTTTAACATAACTGAACATGCATGGGTTTTGACATCATGGAGAGAGTCATATTAATTGGTCGTAAACTTATTCTTAGATCCTGGAAATCATCCTCAGCACCCAAAACTTCACAACTTAAAAATGCTTTGATTACACAATTTACGATAGAACAATATAACCTGCTGAACCCTTCGGATGACCAATTAATTTTCTTTTTGTAAAAAAGTTGAAATCTTTATATTATCATTGCAAGAATCAGTACAAAGGACGTTGGTCAAACCTATGCTCAAATCCCCCCTTGTACAATTAAATATTTATGCTGGTCATTGTTCCCAAATTTTGGATGGATGAGAGGTGTGGGTGAGTGGTGAGAGAGAGACAGGGTTTTTTTTTTTGTTTTTTTACCTTTATTAATTTATCATTATTCTCTTATATTACGCGTTTGTGTGATTCTCTAATCTATATATATAATAAATCTGAACAATGGAGTTAGAAGAGCTTATGATAAAGGCATATAATCTGTATCTTGTCCTCACTAATATTGTTATGGGTCCTGCGTGACGCCTTGGTTTTTTTTTTTTGCATTTGTTTTCATTTTTCGTTTATAAATAAAGAAAAAAAAAAAAGAAAAAAAGAAGAATGCCTCTCTTTTTATCTTGTCTACAGATAATCTTGAGAGGTGGAACCTGCCCCTGGGAGGAAAGTTTTGAACTCTAACTTGTACCCCTGGGAAACTATGTCCAATGCCCATGGGTCTGGGATATCCCGTTCCCAAGCTTGCGCGAACTGACAGAGTCTACCAGCCACTTGATCCGATCCCGAATCGGGGGCAAACCCTTCATGCCGACTTGGATTCAGCTGCAGGCTTCTTGGATTGCTTCCCCTTGTTCCAAGACTGACCAGGCTTCCAGAAGGGCTTGGATTGTTCCTGTTTGGTAGAGGCAGTGGAAGACTTACCTCTGAAGTTACCAAAGGAGGAAAAACAGAATTTATGCTTACCTGATAAATTTCTCTCTCTTGTGATGTATCGAGTCCACGGATTCATCCATACTTGTGGGATATTCTCCTTTCTAACAGGAAGTGGCAAAGAGAGCAACCACAGCAGAGCAGTCTATATAGCTCCTCCCTTAACTCCACCCCCCGTCATTTGACCGAAGGCTAGAAAGAAAAAGGAGAAACTATAGGGTGCAGAGATGACTGAAGGTTTTTAAATAAAAATATACCACCTGTCTTAAACAGACAGGGCGGGCCGTGGACTCGATACATCACAAGAAAGGTAAGGTAAGCATAAATTCTGTTTTCCTTGTAAGATGAATCGAGTCCACGGATTCATCCATACTTGTGGGATACCAATACCAAAGCTTTAGGACACGGATGAAGGGAGGGACAAGACATGTACCTTAAACGGAAGGCACCACTGCTTGTAGAACCTTTCTCCCAAAAATAGCCTCCGAAGAAGCAAAAGTATCGAATTTACAAAATTTGGAAAAAGTATGAAGTGAAGACCAAGTCGCCGCTTTACAAATCTGTTCAACAGAAGCCTCATTTTTAAAAGCCCATGTGGAAGCCACTGCTCTAGTAGAATGAGCAGTAACCCTTTCAGGAGGCTGTTGGCCAGAAGTCTCATAAGCCAAACGGATGATGCTTTTCAGACAAAAAGAAAGAGAGGTAGCCGTAGCTTTTTGGCCTCTCCGCTTACCAGAAAAACAAAACAAACAACGAAGATGTTTGACGGAAATCTTTGGTTGCTTGTAAGTAGAACTTTAAAGCACGAACCACATCAAGATTGTGCACCAGACGTTCCTTCTTTGAAGGAGGATTAGGACACAGCGAAGGAACAACAATTTCCTGATTGATATTCCTATTAGAAATAACCTTAGAAAGGAATCGAGGTTTGGTACGCAAAACTACCTTATCTGCATGGAAAACAAGATAAGGTGAGTCACACTGTAAAGCAGATTATTCAGAAACTCTTCGAGCCAAAGAGATAGCTACTAAAAACAGAACTTTCCAAGATAGAAGCTTAATATCTATGGAATGCATAGGTTCAAACGGAACCCCTTGAAAAACTTTAAGAACTAAGTTCAGGCTCCATGGCGGAGCAACAGGTTTGAATACAGGCTTGATTCTGACTAAAGCCTGACTAAACGCTTGAACGACTGGGACATCTGCCAGACGCTTGTGTAAAAGAATAGACAAAGCAGAAATCTGTCCTTTTAAGGAGCTAGCTGATAATCCCTTCTCCAATCCTTCTTGGAGAAAAGACAATATTCTAGGAATCCTAATTTTACTCCATGAGTAACCCTTGGATTCACACCAATAAAGATATTTGCGCCAAATCTTATGATAGATTTTCCTGGTGACAGGCTTTCTAGCTTGAATCAGGGTATCAATGACCGACTCAGAGAAAAAAAGATAAAATCAGGCGTTCAATCTCCAAGCAGTCAGACGCAGAGAAATTAGATTTGGATGCTTGAATGGACCTTGGTGAAAAAATAAAAACTAACATTTTTGTCACCACACTCACTTTACCCTTCCTAGCAGTTAAGCAGGCAAAGAGAATGACTGGGGGGTGGAGCTAAGGGAGGAGCTATATAGACAGCTCTGCTGTGGGTGCTCTCTTTGCCACTTCCTGTTAGGAAGGAGAATATCCCACAAGTATGGATGAATCCGTGGACTTGATACATCTTACAAGAGAAATTAGTCTGACGTCCCTTCAACTTGTTCTTCTTGTCTTGAAGCAGAAAAGATCCTTTACCACCCGTGATATCGGAAATAATTTCTGCCAATACCGGCACGAACAAGGTCTTTCTCTTGTAGGGTATTGCCAAAAGCTTAGATTTAGAACAAACGTCTGCAGACCAAGATTTAAGCCATAGCGCTCTGCGCGTTAAAATTGCAAAGCCAGATAATTTGGCTCCCAACTTAATGACCTGCAAAGAAGCGTCAGTTATAAAGGAGTTGGCTAACTTAAGAGCCTTAATCCTATCCTGAATTTCCTCCAAAAGAGTTTCAGCTTGCAAGGACAAAGCATCAAACCAATAAGCTGCTGCACTGGTTACTGTAGCGATGCACACAGCCGGTTGCCATTGTAACCCCTTATGAGTATACATCTTCTTTAAAAAGGCTTCCAAGCTTTATATCCATAGGATCTTTGAAAGAGCAACTATCCTCAATAGGGATAGTAGTTCTCTTAGCCAAAGTAGAGATCGCCCCTTCCACGACTCTTTGATGGAGTCGGCTACAGGGAACATTTTCCTAAAGACAGGGGAGGGGGGAAAAGGAATTTGTGGTCTCTCCCATTCCCGGGTAATAATCTCCGTGGCACGGTCATGTACTGGAAACACCTCCCCAAGAGGCGACAGAAAAAGGGAGTCCCGCCCCCGTGACGTCACAGACTCTGTATACAGACCGCACGGTCTCAATCAAGAAAAACTGCATAATACAAATTAGCAACTGCATACAGCACTTTAACAGAATGAGCCACCATTAAGGTATTAAAACACCTAACAACTTAATATACCCTATACAGTAAAGTGCATCTCTCTTATAACTAGGACTCTGACATCCTAGAACAGATCACACAGTGCCCTGTTATCCTGTCTATAGTAACCTGACTCTGAGGAAACAGTCTCAATTAAGGTGCAGTCTATATCCTGTTGAAGTGCCATGATTCTTTCTCCACTAAGAAATAAAACGGCACTTACCTGCACCATTGCATGTCCGACAGGGAGACATCTCACTTGGTATGAGAGGAAGCCACTCCTCACAGAGACCTGTGGGTAAGAAGAAGGAACAGAGTAAGCCTACTCTGGCATTCTGTTGCAGGGCAGCAATCTGTTAGGAAAATGCAGTGAGGTCCATCCCACAAGTTCCCAACTGCTTAAAAGCTACCACAGCCCTCCTGAAGAGACTAACGTGGAATACAGCTAGACCCAGATTGTCAGGGAAGATTAGAGCAAGCCTGCTCAGGCTTCCAAAATAAAAAAAATCTTGATAGAAGAAATCTTAAACAGACACCTAAACTTCACCTCCTCCTTGCACTGAAGGCAAAGAGAATGACTGGGAACTAATACTTATCAGCTCTGCTGTGGTGCTCTTGCCTCCTCCTGCTGGCCAGGAGTGATATTTCCAACAGTAATTGATGTTTGCTTGGACTCACCATGTCATAAGAAAGAAAATAACAAGCAGAAAAGTTTTCCCATTAAAAAAATCTATTGCAGAAAATAAAAACATAATTTATGTAAGAACTTACCTGATAAATTCATTTCTTTCATATTAGCAAGAGTCCATGAGCTAGTGACGTATGGGATATACATTCCTACCAGGAGGAGCAAAGTTTCCCAAACCTCAAAATGCCTATAAATACACCCCTCACCACACCCACAAATCAGTTTAACGAATAGCCAAGAAGTGGGGTGATAAGAAAAAAGCGCGAAAGCATAAAAAATAAGGAATTGGAATAATTGTGCTTTATACAAAAAAATCATAACCACCACAAAAAAAGGATGGGCCTCATGGACTCTTGCTAATATGAAAGAAATGAATTTATCAGGTAAGTTCTTACATAAATTATGTTTTCTTTCATGTAATTAGCAAGAGTCCATGAGCTAGTGACGTATGGGATAATGACTACCCAAGATGTGGATCTTTCCACGCAAGAGTCACTAGAGAGGGAGGGATAAAATAAAGACAGCCAATTCCACTGAAAAATAATCCACACCCAAAATAAAGTTTAAATTATAAGCAGAAGATTCAAACTGAAACAGCTGCCTGAAGTACTTTTCTACCAAAAACAGCTTCAGAAGAAGAAAACACATCAAAATGGTAGAATTTAGTAAAAGTATGCAAAGAAGACCAAGTTGCTGCTTTGCAAATCTGATCAACTGAAGCTTCATTCCTAAACGCCCAGGAAGTAGAAACTGACCTAGTAGAATGAGCTGTAATCCTTTGAGGCGGAGTTTTACCCGACTCGACATAAGCATGATGAATTAAAGATTTCAACCAAAATGCCAAAGAAAAGGCAGAGGCCTTCTGACCTTTCCTAGAACCGGAAAAGATAACAAATAGACTAGAAGTCTTTCGGAAATTCTTAGTACCTTCAACATAATATTTCAAAGCTCTAACAACATCCAAAGAATGCAATGATCTCTCCTTAGAATTCTTAGGATTAGGACACAATAAAGGAACCACAATTTCTCTATTAATGTTGTTAGAATTCACAACCTTAGGTAAAAATTTAAAAGAAGTTCGCAACACCGCCTTATCCTGATGAAAAATCAGAAAAGGAGACTCACAAGAAAGAGCAGATAATTCAGAAACTCGTCTGGCAGAAGAGATAGCCAAAAGGAACAAAACTTTCCAAGAAAGTAATTTGATGTCCAACGAATGCATAGGTTCAAACGGAGGAGCTTGAAGAGCCCCCAGAACCAAATTCAAACTCCAAGGAGGAGAAATTGACTTAATGACAGGTTTTATACGAACCAAAGCTTGTACAAAACAATGAATATCAGGAAGATTAGCAATCTTTCTGTGAAAAAGAACAGAAAGAGCAGAGATTTGTCCTTTCAAGGAACTTGCAGACAAACCTTTATCCAAACCATCCTGAAGAAATTGTAAAATTCTCGGAATTCTAAAAGAATGCCAGGAAAAATGATGAGAAAGACACCAAGAAATATAAGTCTTCCAGACTCTATAATATATCTCCCTAGATACAGATTTACGAGCCTGTAACATAGTATTAATCACAGAGTCAGAGAAACCTCTTTGACTAAGAATCAAGCGTTCAATCTCCATACCTTTAAATTTAAGGATTTGAGATCCTGATGGAAAAAAGGACCTTGCGACAAAAGGTCTGGTCTTAACGGAAGAGTCCACGGTTGGCAAGAGGCCATCCGGACAAGATCCGCATACCAAAACCTGTGAGGCCATGCTGGAGCTACCAGCAGAACAAACGAGCATTCCTTCAGAATCTTGGAGATTACTCTTGGAAGAAGAACTAGAGGCGGAAAGATAAAGGCAGGATGATACTTCCAAGGAAGTGACAATGCATCCACTGCTTCCGCTTGAGGATCCCTGGATCTGGACAGATACCTGGGAAGTTTCTTGTTTAGATGAGAGGCCATCAGATCCATTTCTGGAAGTCCCCACATTTGAACAATCTGAAGAAATACCTCTGGGTGAAGAGACCATTCGCCCGGATGTAACGTTTGGCGGCTGAGATAATCCGCTTCCCAATTGTCTATACCTGGGATATGAACCGCAGAAACTAGACAGGAGCTGGATTCCGCCCATACCAAAATTCGAGATACTTCCTTCATAGCCAGAGGACTGTGGGTCCCTCCTTGATGATTGATGTATGCCACAGTTGTGACATTGTCTGTCTGAAAACAAATGAACGATTCTCTCTTTAGAAGAGGCCATGACTGAAGAGCTCTGAAAATTGCACGGAGTTCCAAAATATTGATCGTTAATCTCACCTCCTGAGATTCCCAAACCCCTTGTGCTGTCAGAGACCCCCAAACAGCTCCCCAACCTGTCAGACTTGCATCTGTTGAAATTACAGTCCAGGTCGGAAGAACAAAAGAAGCCCCCTGAACTAAATGATGGTGATCTGTCCACCACATCAGAGAGTGTCGTACAATCGGTGTTAAAGATATTAATTGAGATATCTTTGTGTAATCCCTGCACCACTGGTTCAGCATACAGAGCTGAAGAGGTCGCATGTGAAAACGAGCAAAGGGGATCACGTCCGATGCTGCAGTCATAAGACCTAGAATTTCCATGCATAAAGCTACCGAAGGGAATGATTGTGACTGAAGGTTTCGACAAGCGGATATCAACTTTAGACGTCTCTTGTCTGTCAAAGACAGAGTCATGGACACTGAATCTATCTGAAAACCTAAAAAGGTTACCCTTGTCTGAGGAATCAATGAACTTTTTGGTAAATTGATCCTCCAACCATGATCTTGAAGAAACAACACAAGTCGATTCGTATGAGATTCTGCTAAATGTAAAGACTGAGCAAGTACCAAGATATCGTCCAAATAAGGAAATACCACTATACCCTGTTCTCTGATTACAGACAGAAGGGCACAGAGAACCTTTGTAAAAATTCTTGGGGCTGTAGCTAGGCCAAACGGTAGAGCCACAAACTGGTAATGCTTGTCTAGGAAAGAGAATCTCAGAAACTGATAGTGATCTGGATGAATCGGAATATGCAGATATACATCCTGTAAATCTATTGTGGACATATAATGCTCTTGCTGAACAAAAGGCAGGATAGTCCTTACAGTTATCATTTTGAATGTTGGTATCCTTACATAACGATTCAATATTTTTAGATCCAGAACTGGTCTGAAGGAATTCTCCTTCTTTGGTACAATGAAGAGATTTGAATAAAACCCCAGCCCCTGTTCCAGAACTGGAACTGGTATAATTACTCCAGCCAACTCTAGATCTGAAACACAATTCAGAAATGCTTGAGCCTTCACTGGGTTTACTGGGACACGGGAAAGAAAAAATCTCTTTGCAGGAGGCCTTATCTTGAAGCCAATTCTGTACCCTTTTGAAACAATGTTCTGAATCCAGAGATTGTGAACGGAATTGAACCAAATTTTTTTGAAAAAACGTAATCTGCCCCCTACCAGCTGAGCTGGAATGAGGGCCGCACCTTCATGTGGACTTGGGAGCTGGCTTTGGTTTTCTGAAAGGCTTGGATTTATTCCAGACTGGAGATGGTTTCCAAACTGATACCACTCCTGAGGATGAAGGATCAGGCTTTTGTTCCTTGTTGTGACGAAAGGAACGAAAACGATTATTAGACCTAAATTTACCTTTAGATTTTTTATCCTGTGGTAAAAAAGTTCCTTTCCCTCCAGTAACAGTTGAGATAATAGAATCCAACTGAGAACCAAATAATTTATTACCCTGGAAAGAAAGGGAAAGCAGAGTAGACTTAGAAGACATATCAGCATTCCAAGTTTTAAGCCATAAAGCTCTTCTAGCTAAAATAGCTAGAGACATATACCAGACATCAACTCTAATGATATCAAAGATGGCATCACAAATAAAATTATTAGCATGTTGTAGAAGAATAATAATGCTATGAGAATTATGATCTGTTACTTGTTGCGCTAAAGCTTCTAACCAAAAGGTTGAAGCTGCAGCAACATCCGCTAAAGATATAGCAGGTCTAAGAAGATTACCTGAAAGTAAGCTTTTCTTAGAAAGGATTCAATTTTCCTATCTAAAGGATCCTTAAAGGAAGTACCATCTGCCGTAGGAATAGTAGTACGCTTAGCAAGAGTAGAGACAGCCCCATCAACCTTAAGGATTTTGTCCCAAAATTCTAATCTGTCAGATGGCACAGGATATAATTGCTTAAAACGTTTAGAAGGAGTAAAAGAATTACCCAAATTATTCCATTCCCTGGAAATTACTTCAGAAATAGCACCAGGGACAGGAAAAACTTCTGGAATAACTACAGGAGATTTAAAAACCTTATCTAAACGTTTAGATTTAGTATCAAGAGGACTAGAATCCTCAATTTCTAATGCAATTAGGACTTCTTTAAGTAAAGAACGAATAAATTCCATTTTAAATAAATATGAAGATTTATCAGCATCAACCTCTGAGACAGAATCCTCTGAATCATAAGAACCAATATCAGTATCAGAATGATGATGTTCATTTAAAAATTCATCTGAAAAATTAGAAGTTTTAAAAGACTTTTTACGTTTACTAGAAGGAGGAATAACAGACATAGCCTTCTTAATGGATTTAGAAACAAAATCTCTTATGATATCAGGAACACTCTGAGTATTAGATGTTGACGGAACAGCAACAGGTAATGTAACAGTACTAAAGGAAATATTATCTGCATTAGCAAGTTTGTCATGACAAACAGTGCAAACAACAGCTGGAGGAACAGATACCAAAAGTTTACAGCAGATACACTTAGCTTTGGTAGCTCCAGCACCAGGCAGGGATTTTCCAGAAGTATCTTCTGACTCAGCTTCAACGTGGGACATCTTGCAATATGTAATAGAAAAAACAACATATAAAGCAAAATTGATCAAATTCCTTAAATGACAGTTTCAGGAATGGGAAAAAAAAATCACATCTAACAAGCTTCTAGCAACCAGAAGCACAAAATAATGAGACTTAAATAATGTGGAGACAAAAGTGACGCCCATATTTTTTTAGCGCCAAAAAAGACGCCCACATTATTTGGCGCCTAAATGCTTTTGGCGCCAAAATGACGCCACATCCGGAACGCCGACACCTTTGGCGCAAAAAAACGTAAAAAATTACGCAACTTCCGGCGACACGTATGACGCCGGAAACAGAAAAAAATTTTGCGTCAAAAAAGTCCGCGCCAAGAATGACGCAATAAAATGAAGCATTTTCAGCCCCCGCGAGCCTAACAGCCCACAGGGAAAAAGACAAATTTTTAAGGTAAGAAAAAATGATTTATTCATATGCATTATCCCAAATATGAAACTGACTGTCTGAAATAAGGAACGTTGAACATCCTGAGTCAAGGCAAATAAATGTTTGAATACATATATTTAGAACTTTATATAAAAGTGCCCAACCATAGCTTAGAGTGTCACAGAAAATAAGACTTACTTACCCCAGGACACTCATCTACACGTAGTAGAAAGCCAAACCAGTACTGAAACGAGAATCAGTAGAGGAAATGGTATATATAAGAGTATATCGTCGATCTGAAAAGGGAGGTAAGAGATGAATCTCTACGACCGATAACAGAGAACCTATGAAATAGACCCCGTAGAAGGAGATCACTGCATTCAAATAGGCAATACTCTCCTCACATCCCTCTGACATTCACTGCACGCTGAGAGGAAAACCGGGCTCCAACCTGCTGCGGAGCGCATATCAACGTAGAATCTAGCACAAACTTACTTCACCACCTCCATAGGAGGCAAAGTTTGTAAAACTGATTTGTGGGTGTGGTGAGGGGTGTATTTATAGGCATTTTGAGGTTTGGGAAACTTTGCCCCTCCTGGTAGGAATGTATATCCCATACGTCACTAGCTCATGGACTCTTGCTAATTACATGAAAGAAAATAAAATTAAAAAGGTCTGCCTCCGGGGATACCCTAATGTATAATGTCACTCCATTATATAATATATATATATATATACAGTATAATTATTGTATAATAAATCCATTATTTACATTACTTCTGCTTTATTCTATTTATATACAACACTACTAGTAATTATTTATATTTATTTTTCAGCAGCTTTCTTTAGTGTTGAATAGTTTTTTACATTGCTGCAAATTCAACTTTGATTCCTGTAAAATTTTATGTGCTATATGAATGAGGTCACAGTTGATGCCAATTTACAATATTGGTATCAACTGCGACCTCATAGGCTCATGGCACATTAAAGAGATACTCAATTGCATGCTCTTTTGAAGTCTAGTTCATTAGAGCATGCAACTTTTGAATTACTGACAAGCTAACTATGGGTAAACTAGTTTAAAGCGACACTGACTGCATAGCAGGCTCAACTAATGAGTTCTGTATTCATTCAGGCACGTCATTTTTCACAGTTGTTTGCTCTTAAAGTTTTAATGTTTAAAATTGTAATAAACATGTTCAGTTTATACGAAATTTGATTTTTCAAAATGTACAGAATATCGGCATGAAAGGCGGACGAAAATCGGTATCGGCCCTGGAAAAACGATATCGGTCTATCCCTAGTTAACCCCTTAATGACCACAGCACTTTTCCATTTTCTGTCCGTTTGGGACCAAGACTATTTTTACAGTGTTTGTGTTTAGCTGTAATTTTCCTTACTCATTTACTATACCCACACATATTATATACCGTTTTTCTCGCCATTAAATGGACTTTCAAAAGATATCGTTATTTTCATCATATCTTATAATTTGTATAAAAAAAAATACAAAATATGATGAAAAAATGGATAAACACACACTTTTTCTAACTTTGACCCCCAAAATATGTTACATCTACAACCACTAAAAAACACCCATGCTAAATAGTTTCTAAATTTTGTCCTGAGTTTAGAAATACCCAATGTTTACATGTTCTTTGCAAGTTATAGGGAAATAAATACAAGTAGCACTTTGTTATTTCCAAACCACTTTTTTTCAAAATTAGCGCTAGTTACATTGGAACATCTGTCAGGAATCCCTGAATATCCCTTGACATGTAAATATTTTTTTTTAGAAGAAATCCCAAAGTATTGATCTAGACCTATTTTGGCATATTTCATGCCACCATTTCACTGCCAAATGCGATCAAATAAAAAAAAAAAAGTTCACTTTTTCACAAATTGTTTCACAAACTTTAGGTTTCTCACTGAAATTATTTACAAACAACTTATCCAATTATGGCATACATGGTTGTAAATGCTTCTCTGGGACCCCCTTTGTTCATAAATAGCAGACATATATGGCTTTGCTTTTTGGCAATTAGAAGGCTGCTAAATGCCACTGCGCACCACACGTGTAGTATGCCCAGCAGTGAATGGGTTAAATACGGAGCATGTAGGGTTAATTTTAGCTTTAGTGTAGTGTAGTAGACAACCCCAAGTATTGATCTAGGCCAAATGCGATCAAATTAAAAAAAAAAAGTTACATTTTTCACAATTTTAGGTTTCTCACTGAAATTGTTTACAAACAGCTTGTGCAATTATGGCACATATGGTTGTAAATGCTTCTCTGGGATCCCCTTTCTTCAGAAATAGCAGACATGTATGGCTTTGGCTTTGCTTTTTGGTAATTAGAAGGCCGCTAAATGCAGCTGCGCACCACACGTGTATTATGCCCAGCAGTGAAGGGGTTAATTAGGGAGCTTGTAGGGAGTTTGTAGGGTTAATTTTAGCAGACAACCCAAAGTATTGATCTAGGCCCATTTTGGTATATTTCATGCCACCATTTCACCGCCAAAAGCGATCAAATAAAAAAAATTGGTCACTTTTTCACAAACTTTAAGTTTCTCACTGAAATTATTTACAAACATCTTGCACAATTATTGCACAAATGGTTGTAAATGCTTCTCTGGGATCCTCTTTGTTCAGAAATAGCAGACATATGACTTTGGCGTTGCTTTTTGGTAATTAGAAGGCCGCTAAATGCTGCTGCGCATCACACGTGTATTATGGCTAGCAGTGAAGGGGTTAATTAGATAGTTTATAGGGAGCTTGCAGGGTTAATTTTAGCTTTAGTGTAGAGATCAGCCTCCCACCTGACACATTACACCCCCTGATCCCTCCCAAACAGCTCCCTTCCCTCCCCCACCCCACAGTTGTCCCAGCAATCTTAAGTACTGGCAGAAAGTCTGCCATTACTAAAATAAAAGGTATCTTTGAATATTTTTTTTTAGCATATTTACATATGCTGCTATGTAGGATCCCCCCTTAGCCCCCAACCTCCCTGATTTCCCCCCCCCCCCCAAAAAAAAACAGCTCTCTAACCCTCCCCCTCTGCCTTATTGGGGGCCATCTTGGGTACTGGCAGCTGTCTAATTATTTCAGTTTTTTTTCTGTAGTGTAGCTTCCCCCCCCACACACACACACAGACCAACACCCCACCCCCTAACCGATCTTTTTAAATAGAATTTATTCCCTCCCTTTTGCCCACTTCAAACAAAATTATTTCTGTAGTGTAGCGGTTCCCACCCGCTCCCTCCTCGTGCGTGCCCCCGACCTTCCCCACCCACAATCCCGCCCCCCTCTGCATCACAAGGGCCATCGATGGCCGTCACTCGCCTCCCAACCACCAACGAACATTAATGTCCGGTGCAGAGAGGGCCACAGAGTGGCTCTCTCTGCATCAGATGGCAAAAAAACTGAATTTATGCTTACCTGATAAATTACTTTCTCTTGCGGTGTATCCAGTCCACGGATTCATCCTTTACTTGTGGGATATTCTCATTCCGTACAGGAAGTAGCAAAGAGAGCACACAGCAAAGCTGTCCATATAGCTCCCCCTCTAGCTCCACCCCCCAGTCATTCGACCAAAGGTTAGGAAGAAAAAGGAGAAACCATAGGGTGCAGTGGTGACTGTAGTTTAAACAAAAATTTTTTTACCTGAAATTCTGTTTTCTCTTGCAAGGTGTATCCAGTCCACAAATTCATCCTTTACTTGTGGGATACCAATACCAAAGCTTTAGGACACGGATGAAGGGAGGGAACAAGATAGTTACCTTAAACGGAAGGCACCGCTGCTTGCAAAACCTCAACCCCAAAAATAGCCTCCAAAGAAGCAAAAGTATCGAATTTGTAAAATTTGGCAAAAGTATGCAGTGAAGACCAAGTAGCTGCCTTACAAATCTGTTCAACAGAAGCCTCATTTTTGAAAGCCCATGTGGAATGAGCAGTAATTCTTTCAGGAGGCTGCTGGCCAGCAGTCTCATATGCCAAACGGATGATGCTTTTCAGCCAAAAGGAAAGAGAGGTAGCAGTCGCTTTCTGACCTCTCCTCTTACCAGAATAGATAACAAACAAGGAAGATGTTTGTCTGAAATCCTTAGTTGCTTGCAAATAGAACTTTAAAGCACGAACTACATCAAGATTGTGTAATAGACGTTCCTTCTTCGAAGATGGATTAGGACACAGAGAAGGAACAACTATTTCCTGGTTAATATTCGTGTTAGAAACAAATTTAGGAAGAAAACCAGGCTTGGTACGCAAAACTACCTTATCTGCGTGGAACACCAGGTAAGGTGAATCACACTGTAAGGCAGATAATTCTGAAACTCTTCGAGCAGAAGAGATAGCTATCAAAAACAAAACTTTCCAAGATAACAACTTAATGTCTATGGAATGTAAAGGTTCAAACGGAACCCCTTGAAGAACTGAAAGAACTAGATTCAAACTCCATGGCGGAGCCACAGGTTTATAGACAGGTTTGATTCTGACTAAAGCCTGAGCAAACGCTTGAACGTCTGGTACCTCTGCCAGACGCTTGTGTAACAGGATATTTGTCCTTTTAAGGAACTAGCTGACAATCCTTTCTCCAGTCCTTCTTGGAGAAAGGACAATATCCTGGGAATCCTAATCTTACTCCATGAGTAACCCTTGGATTCACACCAACAAAGATATTTCCGCCATATCTTATGGTAGATTTTCCTGGTGACAGGCTTTCTAGCCTGAATCAGAGTATCTATAACTGACTCAGAGAACCCACGCTTTGATAGAATTAAGCGTTCAATCTCCAAGCAGTCAGATGTAGAGAAACTAAATTTGGATGCTTGAACGGACCCTGTAATAGAAGATCCTGCCTCATTGGCAGTGTCCATGGTGGGACAGATGACATGTTCACTAGGTCTGCATACCAAGTCCTGCGTGGCCACGCAGGCGCTATCAGAATCACCGAAGCCTTCTCCTGCTTGATTCTGGCAACCAGACGCGGGAGGAGAGGAAACGGTGGAAAAACATAAGCCAGATTGAAGGACCAAGGCGCTGCTAGAGCATCTATCAATACCGCCTTGGGATCCCGAGACCTGGACCCGTAGAGAGGAAGTTTGGTGTTCTGACGGGACGCCATCAGATCCAACTCTGGGGTGCCCCATAGCTGAGTCAGCTGGGCAAATACCTCCGGGTGGAGTTCCCACTCCCCCGGGTGAAAAATCTGACGACTTAGAAAATCCGCCTCCCAGTTGTCTACTCCTGGGATGTGAATTGCTGAGAGATGGCAGGAGTGATCCTCCGCCCACCTGATTATTTTGGTTACTTCCGTCATCGCTAGGGGACTCTTTGTTCCCCCTGATGATTGACGTAAGCTACAGTCGTGATGTTGTCCGACTGAAATCTGATTAATTTGGCCGCCGCTAGTTGAGGCCATGCCTGAAGAGCGTTGAATATCGCCCTCAGTTCCAGAATGTTTATCGGGAGAAGAGTTTCTTCCCGAGACCATAAGCCCTGAGCTTTCAGGGAGTCCCAGACCGCACCCCAGCCTAACAGACTGGCGTCGGTCATTACGATGATCCACTCTGGCCTGCGGAAACATATTCCTTGAGACAGGTGATCCTGAGACAACCACCAGAGAAGAGAATCTCTGGTCTCCTGGTCCAACTGAATTTGAGAAGACAAATCTGCATAATTCCCATTCCACTGTTTGAGCATGCATATTTGCAGTGGTCTGAGGTGTATCCGAGCAAAAGGGACTATGTCCATTGCCACAACCATTAGTCCGATTGTCTCCATGCACTGAGCCACAGATGGCCGAGGAATGGAATAAAGAGCTCGGCAAGTAGTTAAGAGTTTTAGCTTTCTGACCTCCATCAGAAATATTTACATTTCTACCGAGTCTATCAGGGTTCCTAGGAATGGAACTCTTGTGAGGGGGGGAGAGAGAACTCTTTTTGATGTTCACCTTCCACCCGTGAGACCTCAGAAAGGCCAATACAATCTCCGTGTGAGACTTGGTTCTTTGGAAAGTTGACGCCTGAATTAAGATGTCGTCTAGGTAAGGCGCCACTGCTATGCCCCGCGGTCTTAGAACCACCAAGAGGGACCCTAGCACCTTTGTGAAAATTCTGAGAGCAGTGGCCAACCCAAAAGGAAGATAATAAAACTACAATTCTAACACCACATTCACTTTACACTCCCGAGAGAAACCCTAGTGCTTAGAGCCAGCAAAGAGAATGACTGGGGGGTGGGGCTAGAGGGGGAGCTATATGGACAGCTTTGCTGTGTGCTCTCTTTGCTACTTCCTGTAGGGAATGAGAATATCCCACAAGTAAAGGATGAATCCGTGGACTGGATACACCTTGCAAGAGAAATGGTTATTGCAGGATGCCTTGATATAGAGGCATCACTGCAATAACCGGAGAGCAGCTGGAAGCGAGCAGAATCGTTTCCAGCTGCTATCCGGACCGAGGACGTGCAGGGTACGTCCTCAGGCATTAACTGTCTTTTTTTTTTTTTTTTTTTTTTTTGAGTACCAACCCTGCACGTCCTCGGTCGTTAAGGGGTTAAAAGTAATTTCGGAAAGTTGTTTAAAATTTCATGCCCTATCTAAATCATGAAAATTTAATTTTATCTAGACTGTTCCTTTAACTTAATTCCCTTAAATTAAACACTAGCAATCACATCTCTGAATTCTGCTTCTTGCCAAAAATATATATAAGCCATTTTTAAATGTATCTTCGGAATTGACATTAACTGCCGCCTTAGGCAATGAGTTCCATGATTTGGATTGCCCGAACAGTGGAAAAACCTTTACGTTGATGGAGATTAAAGGGATACTGAACCCTAATTTTTTTTTCAAGATTCAGATAGAGTATGCAATTTTAAAAGGAACACTGAACCCATATTTTTTCATTTGTGATTCAGATAGAGCATGCAATTTTAAGCAACTTTCTAATTTACTCCTATTTTCAATTTTTCTTCATTCTCTTGGCATCTTTATTTGAAAAGCAAGAATGAAAGTTTAGAAGCCGGCCTATTTTTGGTTCACAACCTGGGTTGTTCTTGTTGATTGGTGGATAAATTCACCCACCAATAAACAAGTACTGTCCAGTGTCCTGAACAAAAAATTGTCTGGCTCCTTAGCTTAGATGCTTTCTTTTTCAAATAAAGAAAGCAAGAGAATGAAGAAAGATCGATAATAGGAGTAAATTAGAAAGTTGCTTAAAATTGCATGCTCTATCTAAATCATGAAAAAAAAATGTGGGTTCATAATCCCTTTAAGCAACTTTCTAATTTACTCCTATTATCAATTTTTCTTTGTTCTCCCTTTAAAATCTCCTTTCCTCCAGCCATAAATTGTGACCGCTAATCAAAAAAAATGTACTTGGAATAAACAGGGCTTCTGCCAACTCTGTATATGGCCTTGAATATATTTATATAAAAAGGAAATTTATGCTTACCTGATAAATTGATTCTTCTACGATACGACGAGTCCTCGGATTCATCCTTACTTGTGGTATGTTATCCTCCTGCTAACAGGAAGTGGCAGAGAGCACCACAGCAGAGCTGTATATATTGCTCCTCCCTTCTCTCCATCCCCAGTCATTCGACCGAAGGTATAGGAAAAGAAAAGCTAAAAGGTGCAGAGGTGACTGAAGTTTTGAAAACAAAAATATAATCTGTCTAATATGACAGGGAGGGCCGTGGACTCGTCGTATCGTAGAAGAAATCATTTTATCAGGTAACCATAAATTTCCTTTTCTTCTACTAGATACGACGAGTCCACGGATTCATCCTTACTTGTGAGATACAATACCAAAGCAACAGGACACGGATGAACGGGAGGGACAAGACAGATACCTAAACGGAAGGCACCACTGCTTGAAGAACTTTTCTCCCAAAAATAGCCTCAGAAGAAGCAAAAGTATCAAATTTGGAAAATTTGGAAAAGGTATGAAGGGAGGACCAAGTCGCAGCCTTACAAATCTGTTCAACAGAAGCATCGTTTTTAAAAGCCCATGATGAAGCCACCTAGTGAGGAAGAGGAAGTGACCTAGGGATGTGCAAAAAAAATGCACACCTATAAAGAAGTTGGGCTAGGACACTTTCTGGTAAGCGTGTGTCAATTTTATAGATAACCAGGTTAGTTAAGCTCCGTTGAATTTATTCAATTACAACACAATAATACACAAGTGTTACAATATTTAAAAGATTAAACACAGATTAAAAATATTACAAAAAATATAAACTGTCCTCATTTATTTGTAAAGTGCCACCAAATTTCATACTAAAGAAGATGCAAATAAAGATGGATGTAAAATTATAGGCACAACAATTAAACCATACATTCATAATGCCAAACTTCCCGCAAGACATCTAGTAAACATGTTTTTTATTTCCATCTTCCCCAAAGGTAGCTTTTTGCCATCATCTACCTAGGGCTGCAACTAACGATTATTTTCATTTTTTCCTAGATTTAAAATAAAATCCACATCCTGAGTGAATTTTATATTTGTAACAGACTAAAACTTTACAACTTTACATTAACAACTGTTTTTCCAATTTTTAATCAACAGAACAAATATATGTAATAAAAGCAAAATAAAACCACAAACTGTTTGAAAAGAGGTAGAACTAGAAAGATGTGGACTATAACTGTTTGTAACATTCTGTTATTCACTCTTTCAGAAACTTTGCATTGAAATGCAAAAATTTTAACATGACCATACTCCTGGCTGAGGCTGGCTCTCTTTTTACAAGTTATTTTGCCTGCTCAGATGGTGTTGAGGTGCTTGGGATGCATAAGAAGGGTTCTGCCCCTTTCACCAAGGTGGGATATTTTTCTTTGTTAGCTCTCCACCAATGCAAGGGCCTCTTAACAAAGTAAGCCTGGACTTCATTCTAACATAAACATATCTTGACTATCTATATGCACTGGTAAACAACCAGATATAAGTTTAGGAAAAAATATCTAGTCCGCATTAAAATAACAAATACATATTTATAGAGGTTGAATTTGGTACATATTACAATTACATAAAAATATTAAAACAACAAAAAGTCAAAAGCGCTAATGACTATATATAAATAACAGGACAAAGACTTACACATTTATCTATACAGTACATATAATCAGCAATAGCAAGAGATCCACTAATATTTGTGCAAACAGATAATAGTGCACATCAATTCAAATAACAAATCCTATCAATCTAGGGCTAGGTGTAAATAACCAGCTCGGCACTATATAATGTAAAGCACAATCACAAATCACCTGATTTTAATTTAAACAATCTAAATAATGACTCCTATTATTTCTGGGTTGCACATAAGCCAGGAGTAGTTGTAAACTTATACTGTCCTGAAAAAGTGAAAAGTAAACATGTGTAGACGTCCTTTAGGCTAACCATGTACCATGTGCAATACCATATGCATGAGCCCATTAGAGTTAAGCGGCTGGGGTCGTGCATAGATCAACTAATTGCAAACCAATCAATCGATTATGAGATTCGTTGACAACTATTTTCATACAAATAACAGGATAGATGGATCAGCTGTGATGTAAATGCTCTGTATTCTAATATCCCTCATGAACTTGGGATACAAGCAGTAAGTAAATATTTGGCATCTGATATTTATATGCCTAAAAAAATAAACAAACAAAAAACAAGAATTCAAGATACATAATTATTTTAAATAAATAGAGTAAATATCTCCAGATAAGAGGTATGGCCATGGGTACCAGGGTTTGCTCCTAGTTTTGCTAACCTGCATATGGGGCTTTTTGTACAGGAATATATATATTTTGGCCCCTTTAGGACAAACCTGATGTTCTATGGCTGCTATATAGACCAGTGCTTGACAAATGTGTTTAAAAATTAGGAGCCAGTAAGAATATTTAGGAGCCAGGCATATTTTTAGGAGCCAGACCGTTGGATTTGTATATAGACATATGGAGAATAACCCAAAAAGTTAGGAGCCAGGGGTAAAATTCTAGGAGCCAGTGGCTACCAGGCTCCTGGGTTTGTCGAGCCCTGATATAGACGACCATAGTGGGATTTCTTTTTTAACACAACATTAGCAAGACAAGGATTGAAATTTTTAGATATGGATCGGATAGTAATATAAATTACCAAAACTTATTTTAACCCCTTAATGACCGATGTACCCTGTTCATCTTCCATCGTTAAGGGTTTTAATAACGCAGCATTGCTGGCAGCGGCGAAGCTGTTCTAGAAATGAATGCCTCACTTCTGGAGGCATACAGATATAGGGAGGTCTTGACGAATTTTTTTCGTTTACTTCACCCTCCCCTCTAAGATGCTCAGCAATTACATGTTTGTAAAATGTAGATTACCAGTTTTGCATCAACAATCATGATATGAGAACATTCTTTGCAATATTAACTAAGTTGAATCAGGGCTAAAACCACCTTAAAGGGACATTAAACACTTTGGGATGGTAATATAAAATGATTAATTTTATATATATATATATATATATAACTGCAATATACTTTCATTATTTATTTTGTTCCCCTTTTCTGTAATTCCATTCTGAAATTATGAGTTTTTCAGTTCCTGCTAGAAATGGAAGTGCAGAACATTGTTATAGTCCACCCATTGGCTGCACACTCTAGTGACCCATTTATAACTGTCTCTAATTGGCCATAGCAGAGAAGGTAACCTTAGTTACAACATGGCAGCTCCCATTGTTTTATAGACACTAAAACTTTATACTTACTTTGTCAATATTAAAACAGCTAAAGAAAGTTTAAAAACTACATCTACGTGTTATTCTCATACTAATCTTTCCTTTGAATGCATCATTCTATCTAGTATTTAGTGTTTAATGTCCCGCTTCTCCAGTCTCTCTCAACTGCACATAAGCAAACAGAGTTTGTGCTATATCTAAATATTAGTTTGTGATTGCTTAGCAATGATTATTTTGTTCTGGGGGACAGGGAAATTGGTGAAATGAATAAACATGAAACAATATACTCATTTGACAAAATGAAGCTGCAGTTTTCATTGCAAAATTATTCTCAGATATCATGTAGTTTACAATTTGTGTTTAGTGGTCTTTTAACTGAGAAACACATTACTGTTTTAAATTAAGTTTTATTAATTAAACTTCTTACATCATTCTCGGATATTGGAGCAGCCCACTGAAGTATCATGAGACTGGAGTGATCCTGGAGGGAGGAGTAAACCGGCGTCTGAGAAGTCCTAGCCTGCAAGTACAGCACCTGGAGGTGCAATAATTTTGTGAGTGAATCCATTTTTCTACTTGTGTGTTTTAAGTGGGAAGATATCATGCCATGTGGAACCCTGGTGTGTTTTTTGTTGTTGCAGAAATCGATTTGAGGGTCTTACCAGACTGAGGACTGTGGAGCGGCATGGGCAGATTCTTCACATGGATTTGGACTTTATTTCACACTTGAAGAACATTGTTCTGTATTATTTTGGGTTCATTATATTGGACTTTTGTTATTGACAAGAGTGCCCTCATACAGATTATTATCTGTTTAGTTTTATAATTTAAATATTGTTATATAAAATAATAATTTTGTGTGAAAAAGCATTGACACTTTTTTTCCTCTGAGATTAGATAGATTTAGCTGTAGATACGTTTTTCAAGATTATTTGTTTATGGGTCATATTTTATATTGACCACTAGATGGCAATATGAAACTTATTTAAACAAGAAATATGCAGTGATTTTATAATGATTAAGAGTGTGGGCCAGAAACGTTCCTATATTTGGATTAAGATGAATAAAAATTTTTTTAAAAAAGGACCATTTTATATATATATATATATATATATTTTTTTTTCTGTCTGGACTTATTCATTAAAATTCTATGCATGGGAAGTGCCAATCAATGTCCATGCGTGAATTGCAACTGTTAATAGTGGTGCTGTCTCTACTTAGTTTCTTTGCAAATCTGTAAAACATAACCTGATAGATTTACAACCTACACTTCTATTTAGGACAACCAAACTTTAACTTCTTATGAAAGGGTGATAAATTAAAATGATACATGGCACCAACAAGCAAGTGGGTATATTTCATTATCTTTTTTAATAATATTTAGACAAGCTCCAGAATCATCAGCATTTGGAGAATTTAGTAATTGCTATATTTTGTTTAGGGCAGGGGTCAGCAACCTTGGCTCTCATGATGTTTTGAAACTACATTTCCCATGATGCTCAGACAGCCTAAAGAATGTCTTAGCATCATTGGAAATATAGTTCAAAAACATCTTGAGAGCCAAGGTTGCTGACACCTGGTTTAGGGGATACTCCATATGCCTTAGCAATTGTATAATATAATACATACAAGCTGTTTTTGCTAGAATGTGTTATTGTTTACAAATGTCTTCTTGATAAATATTTAATGCAACTGCAGAAATGGGAATGTTATCTATTTTGAAAGGCCTGAAGAGTCTAATTTGGAAAGGATTTATATTAACAATGTTAAATATTGTATTAATACAATGTACTAGTGAAAGTAAATCGATGGGATCATATGACAATATTATTCCTAACAACTCTCCTATTTTGGAGATATTGAAAAGTAAGTATTCAAATTCAATTGACCTAGAAGCACATATCAGATAAAAAGAACTTACAGCAGCATTAAAGGACCAGTAAATAAAGTATGATAAAATGACAATGCAATAGCATTTAGGGCTTGAAGATTGAAAGCTCTCTGGGCTGGCGAGATTATTAAAGAATGTTCGCCAGTCCTTTTTAAAGCCACTTTTTACCCTGAAAACAGGGTGTCTCGCTAAGGGGTGTATATTGCATTTTCGTATGGAAAGTGCACAACAAAATTCGTATTTTAAACAGCATATAAAACCATTCTCACAAAAATAAGCAGGGAAAAATTGTATTGTTAAGGTGCATCAAAAACCATAACAAAATTCTTCGCCAAAAATCGTATGTTAACAAAAAAGTAAAATTTGTATGTAATTTACAAAGGAATAAATCAAATTAAATATGCATAGTGTAAATCGTAATTGCAGTACCTTTTTTTACTTATAAATACAACATACAAAGCATAAATTGTTGTTTTTCCATAAAATGGGCTGAACATAGGCGTTCCATGGGCGTGTATGAAAAGGTCTCTCTAATCCCAGCGTAATGCTATAAAGATTTTCGCACTGCAGATTCTCACAGTTTTTTCTCGCCAACTAAAAGGTGGCAAGCTTTTCTCAAAACAATACAAACACTTATAACACCAACAGAAAAGCAAATGCATACTAAAATATAGGTGAAAGTAAGATACTCTATGCAGAAATCAGCATAATGTGGGTTATATTGGCTGCAGGATTTTAATTTTAAAGTGCTCCCCCTGCTCTCTGCTAACTTTGCACTAAGAAGCGAAGTACTCGCAGGGACTGCCACTTTTTTACAATCATTGCACCGGGGCAGCCCTGCGAGAGTCAGTGAGAAAAAGTAGGTTTGAGCTGGTGAAGATTATATCATCGAGCCCTAAGTCTAAACTTGAAATTAGCAGTAGATTTTTATCTGACACATTTCAAAGTTATGTCTATTTCCCCTCCTCTTGTATCATGTGACAGTTATCAGCCAATCACAAATGCATATACTTATATTCCATGAATTTCTGCACAAGCTCAGTAGGAGCTGGTGACTCAAAAGTGTAAATATAAAAAGACTGCATATTTTGCTAATGGAAGTAAAATTGCATGCTCTATCTGAATCATGAAAGTTTAATTTTGACTTGAGTGTCCCTTTAATCTAACAGCCCAAGTTGAAGGGCAGAGGCTGAAATTCACAATGTCTGCTGTGAGGCAGAATGCGCACAGCAGTGGTAACTTGGACTGGAGTAAAATATGTGGTAAAATCCTTTTATTCTACGACAAAGAAAAAATGTAACAGATGGTTACTGTGGAAGTGACACACAAGTTTGTGTTATAAATATCTGTTTGCATCAAAGTTTCTATGAATGTGGATATTGATATCTTTTAACATTTACACCTTTTTAAAACAGCACGTACGGATGTGGTGACATTAACAAGCGGTTGAATAACCCTTAAAGAACAGCTCAAGTCAAAATTAAAACATTTTATTACTCAGATTATTTAAGAATAAATTTGGATTTTGGCATTACGAATTTGGGACTATGTAACTGTATAACTTATGAACACAAAGAATTTTATTTAATTTTTTACCTTAAAGGGACACTGTACCCAAAAAATGTATTTCGTGATTCAGATAGAGCATGCAATTTTAAGCAATTTTCTAATTTACTCCTATTATCAAATTTTCTTCATTCTCTTGGTATCTTTATTTGAAATGCAAGAATGTAAGTTTAGATGCCGGCCCATTTTTGGTGAACAACCTGGGTTGTCCTTGCTGATTGGTGGATAAATTCATCCACCAATAAAAAAGTGCTGTCTAGGGGGGGCGGAGCCTGGTAGCAAAGAGAGCAGACGTGTAGATCTGGAGCTCTCCTGATAAAACTGACTTAAAATGGGCAAATATTTAATTTTGTAATTATTTAAACCTCTCAAACACATAGAGAGTGAGGATGAATGCATATGCCAGCTCCTTCGTGAGTATGGATATATGAACTGTGGAGCTATTTCAGTGAAATTGCGTTTTGGGGCCTACAGCAGTGGACTGGATTAGGTGACCGAGATCTCTCCTAATATTTATGAAGTAGTGTCTTTCTGATACTATCTAAATGGATCCGGAGGCTGCCCTGCGCAAGTTTGAAGACAAAGTTTATGGGATTTTGGAGGAGTATTTTTTTGAGCTTAGCCTGTCATTTGCACAGCTTCTTAAACAAATTCACTCATTACACGGTGACGGCACGCAAGATGGCGGCCGCGATCAAGGAACCAAGAAGACAACGCGCCTGATTCACCTACTCCCGCTGAATAATTTTATACCCTCTGCTGCAGTTGCTACTTGGGCAGGAGTATGTGTGTTTAGCCCCGGGTCAAGGGTCGACAGATCACAGGATAACAGGAGAGCGTCGGATCTCGGCTATAACTCACCGCATCTGGTAAAAGCTGAGCTTACGGAATTGAGTCTGCCTGCGGAGGACATAGGGGGAGTGAAATCACACATCTTTAATGGAGTAGCTCATTTGGGCACTTCATATCATCTGTGGGAAGATGTTCGTAGCTTCATGGTGTTCCCGTGTAATTTTGAATCTGGGCCAGTGCAGCACCTCGGGATCCTTCAGCGATGTGGGAGTGACATTCTACCTAACCCACTTACCCACCTAGTCCTGAAACCTGCTTTCCTACTCATATCTGGACTTTCAACACGGCTTGATTACATAAAGCAGCATAGCGACCATACGCCTGAATCAGTGAAGTGGGACAGTTGCTGCGAGCAGCGATTGCAAACTTTGTTGTCTGTGGTGGCCTCGCCATGGGACCCAGGTGGAGGAATCTCCTTTATTCAGATCGGGCGAAGCACAACAACCAGGACAAACTGAGGTTTCCTAAATAGGGAGTCAAATCCACGACAACGTCACAGTGAGACTTATTAATGAGCCTGAAACACGTTTGTGTCACGATAGAGTCTGTTTGCCTTGCCGTTTCACTGGGACCCAGCAAGAGATGTACTATCGTGAACATCCCCTCACTATGTGCCTCAGCCCTTATCTAAAGTTCATTAGCAGTCTGAAACTGCTTGAGATAAGACACCATTTGCAGACCTGCTGGAGCCGGAAAATTGGTGTTGGCTGAACATTGTTACTTATATCTGGGGACACTTCCACATTTTGCAGTGGATCCTGACTCTGTATGTTAATAATGTTAGAACCTATGCTTCTAAATATTTCCCAGCTCTTGGAAAGTTAAGTTGTTATAATGCCCTGTTTTGAATTACGCTGCTCTCTAAATAGAGACTTGGATGTCTGAGGTTGAAGATTGTGTAAGCCGGCAGTATTTGTTTTCATAATTAACCCTCAAGACTCATAATATTCCCTTCTCTAGATATGCCTATATATATCCTGGTTAGCTATGCCTAGCTAAAATGGTGTTGTTACTGTTGAATTAAGCTTATGAGTTTATAGATCCACTCTCACATACTCTCTATTATGTATATAGCTCATGATCCCTGTTAGCTCTTGTGTTCTATACATGATCTGTTATTTTACCGGAACACCACTCTATATACCCTCAATGACTAGTTACATACTCTCTGCCAGACCTAGCATTCTATAGCCTATATCAATACTACCCTAAGCCATACTTGCATTGAGTTCAGGTAAGAAGAGGCTTATTATGTGACAAATATAGATTTAGACTTAATCTGTATATATATTAGTCACCTTAAAATATAGCTCTATGTACCCCTGTTATGACATAGTTAAGTATTATCTCCCTACTTTAAAATGTGTTTTCCCTATAGCTAGAGTAGTGTGGTGCAGACCTTCATTATCATTCTCTAGAAGACTGAGCATTACTTAAAGAATTTCTGCCTAATTACGCCCTGCTTAAACCTTCCTGTGTCATGCAGTTTAATGTTGAGTCTCTGTATGGATATTATGACAACTATGTGCAAGGGATAATTGTCACCAACTGTGTGTGTATGTGTATCTGAGTTTATAGCATAAACAATGTGACATGCCCAGGTATGTTATAAGGTTTAATGTTTTTTTTTTAAATATATAAAATTTTCTACCTATTGTCACGCTAGGAGAATACTGATAATTGTCCTGCACAGTATATATTTGTACCATTATCGTTATATACTTTTAGGTGATGTATACTAGCTAATATAATGCCAGTCTGGGCCTTAAAGAGACAGTCTATACTATTCCTTGGTTGTGATGTCACTCCTATTTATAACTCCCATTTTATATACACTAAGGATATATATGAGAGTTACACTGTAAATATTATTATCGTTCTTTCTCAAGAAAATTATATTCTCTGCGGTGACTTTATGGCTTATACAATTTATCTGTTATTGCTGGGTCCCTCTCTTTCCTTTCCCGCCGGTACTGGTTGCCTGCGGGTCATACCCCTTCTCCTTTTTCCCACATCGTCTATTGCTGACATTTCCCCAGGAGAGGGGCTCACCCAATATAACTTATGGCTCCTCCCCCCGCCCTCATCTTTAGCTACTGTCCACCCTTATGTTAAGTGGACATATAAGCGGTATTTATCCGCTATTGATATCGTTCTGTTATAAGTTGCTCTTAGCTTTCTGTTTACAAAGAAAATGAGGCACTTTGCCCTCCACTTACATGCATTTAGTAGGAGCAACTTGTTATGACTCCCTATAATTTGTAAATTTTTAGATAATAAATACACTTATTTTACAATTAATATCTCATTCTATAAGAAGTATAAGTTTTCCGGTTTGTTTAAAATCTATTACTTTTTTATTATGTTTTTATATAGGAAACAAAAAGAAAAAAGAGGTAATGCTTGATTATATGTATTTGATTTTGTACTCTCATACAATGTCCTATATTTATTTTGTTCTTTTGGTGAGATACATATATAATATCTGAATTAAGATTTCTTTATTCTCTTCTATGTAAAGGTTTCATTTCCCAATGGATAAATAATGTCCTGTATGCAAAATGTACCAAAGTGATGCAAATTGTATATTATGTTCATGTTTTTTCTTTCTCTTGTATTGCCTCAATAAAAATCTTTGATTCAAAAAAAAAAAAGTGCTGTCTAGAGTACTGAAACCAAAAAAAAGCTTAGATGCCTTCTTTTTCAAATAATGATAGCAAGAGAACGAAGAAAAATTTATAACAGGAGTAAATTAGAAAGTTGCTTAAAATTACATGCTCTTTCTGAATTACAAAAGAAAACATTTGGGTACAGTGTCCCTTTAACATATATGGAAAAACCAAGAAATGGTTAAAAAGTGGTTCAGGAAATATAACCACAGTTGTATTTCTAATTAATAATATGAGTATATATATATATATATATATATATATATATATATATATATATATATATACACACATACACACACACATATCTGGAATGATCCTATATCATGTGCTTAAGGGTTCCATTTATGAAGCTGCAATGGCAGCTTTGTAGCACCTTCGGCTGCAGGCTTGCACAAGGCCACTGCTTCTTAACCCACTTCCTCACCTGTTATGTGGAGTACCTCAATGCTCGACCTTTCCGACCGGGAGATTGGCAATCTCACATTGAGTACTAGCTGTAGTGTGCAATAATAAATGTGGGAAGCGTATTACTGCCCGCTAGATGCAATGCCAAGCAGACACATGAGAAAATGTCCACCCAGTCTTTAGTAGATCTGGGCCTTAAAGGGACACTGAAGTCAAAATAAACGTTTATGATTCAGACAGAGCAAGCAGTTTTAAGACACGTTCAAATTTACTTCCATTATCAAAATTTGCACAGTCTTTTTATATTCACACTTTCTGTGGGAAAAGCTCCTACTGAGCATGTGCACAGGTTCACAGGGCATACGTATACTATTTTGTGATTGGCTAATGTCTGTCACATGATATAGGGGCTGGAAAAATGGGAGAAAAAAATTAATTTGTCAGAAAAAACATCCACTGCTTATCTGAAATTCAGAGTAGCTGTTAAATCATTGTCTTTTTATAATATACTCATTATATACTGTACTTGATTAGGCAAATCTACTGCATTGAGTGGTCCTTTAATCTCTGTATGCACGTGATCTTTTGTGATCCTGCAATACATCCTGATGCTTTGGACGGTGAGGCTTAAAAAGATAGCCCTGCACTCGGGTTTATGCTAGGATGTCACTAAAATGCTCCTAAGATATAGCTCACCACCGGACTGACAGGGAAGAGAGCAACAAGCCAGGACCTACACTGGATAAACTGCCTTTAACCACATATGCAGACATCTGGAGACACATTACCTCAAGCACCAATAAATCAATTCATAATCCATTTGGCTAAAGCATGACTGCATATAGGGTTAACACTTCCTAATAATGAGACGACTCCAAAGAAGCTATGATGATGAGAAAACTTGGAGAGAACTAAGAATGGGGGCATGCTTAGGGGTGCCCCCTTTTTTCAGGTAAGGAGGAAGAGTCTTGTTCTGCCACAGGGGGCAAAGTTTACTTATGGTAAGTATTGGTTAGGGTAAACCAAGAAAAGGAATTAAAACAATTCTACATGCTTGTTCTTTTAGGTTTTCAAAACCATCTCCTTATTTCCTACGTAGACTATTTAAAGCTGAACTTGTAGGTATTTAATTAATGCAATAGTCACCTGCTGTATGGTTATTATCAGGATGTGTGATAAAAACCTCAAGCACAGATTTGATCTTAGCTGCTTCTCTTTAGCCAGCTGACATTTAAAGGGACAGTCTAGTCCAAAAAAAACTTTCATGATTCAGATAGAGCATGTAATTTTAAACAATTTTCCAATTTACTTTTATCACCAATTTTTCTTTGTTCTCTTGGTATTCTTAGTTGAAAGCTTAACCTAGGAGGTTCATATGCTAATTTCTTAGACCTTTTTAGGCCGCCTCTTAAGAATGCATTTTTAACAGGTTTTTCACCACTAGAGGGTGTTAGTTCATGTTGTTCATATAGATAACACTGTGCTCGTGCACGTGAAGTTACCTGGGAGCCATCACTGATTGGCTAAACTGCAAGTCTGTCAAAAGAACTAAAATAAAGGGGCAGTCTGCAGAGGCTTAGATACAAGATAATCACAGAGGTAAAAAATATATAAATTTAACTGTGTTGGTTATGCAAAACTAGGGAATGGGTAAACAAGGGATTATCCATCTTTTAAAACAATAACAATTCTGGTGTAGACTGTCCCTTTAAAGAGGCTTTGTTTTTAAAATATTTCTATCATACACATGACAGCAAAAAAAAATTTCTTAAATAAACAAATTTAAGTACTAGCAGTTTGGGGGGGGGGGGGGGGTTTAAACCGACTTTATTGAAAAAATTATGAAGCTTACGAAAAAAGAAACACAGCTTAAAGGGACATTCCGGTCAAAATTTAAATGCGCATAGATGAATTACATCTTTGAATAAAAACATATTTGCAATATAAATGTATTGGCAAAAATGATTCTAGTAAAAGTTATCACTGTTTTAGTGTTAACATTTTTCTCTGCATGTGCACGTGAAGTGTAAATAGATATTCTCACAGCACTGGCAATTTAAATACTGCAGTTGTTTAGATCATCAGTGGGGCTTGTATCATGTCAGCACTTAACAAATTGAGTCATTACCAGATGTTAAAAACATAATTTATGTAAGAACTTACCTGATAAATTCATTTCTTTCATATTAGCAAGAGTCCATGAGCTAGTGACGTATGGGATATACATTCCTACCAGGAGGGGCAAAGTTTCCCAAACCTTAAAATGCCTATAAATACACCCCTCACCACACCCACAATTCAGTTTAACGAATAGCCAAGAAGTGGGGTGATAAGAAAAAAGTGCGAAAGCATATAAAATAAGGAATTGGAATAATTGTGCTTTATACAAAAAAATCAAAACCACCACAAAAAAGGGCGGGCCTCATGGACTCTTGCTAATATGAAAGAAATGAATTTATCAGGTAAGTTCTTACATAAATTATGTTTTCTTTCATGTAATTAGCAAGAGTCCATGAGCTAGTGACGTATGGGATAATGATTACCCAAGATGTGGATCTTTCCACACAAGAGTCACTAGAGAGGGAGGGATAAAATAAAGACAGCCAATTCCTGCTGAAAATAATCCACACCCAGAATAAAATTTTAATGAAAAAACATAAGCAGAAGATTCAAACTGAAACCACTGCCTGAAGTACGTTTCTACCAAAAACTGCTTCAGAAGAAGAAAATACATCAAAATGGTAGAATTTAGTAAAAGTATGCAAAGAGGACCAAGTTGCCGCTTTGCAAATCTGATCAACCGAAGCTTCATTCCTAAACGCCCAGGAAGTAGAAACTGACCTAGTAGAATGAGCTGTAATCCTCTGAGGAGGAGTTTTACCCGACTCAACATAGGCAAGATGAATTAAAGATTTCAACCAAGATGCCAAAGAAATGGCAGAAGTTTTCTGGCCTTTCTAGAACCGGAAAAGATAACAAATAAACTAGAAGTCTTTCGGAAAGACTTAGTAGCTTCAACATAATATTTCAAAGCTCTAACAACATCCAAAGAATGCAACGATTTCTCCTTAGAATTCTTAGGATTAGGACATAATGAAGAAACCACAATGTCTCTACTAATGTTGTTGGAATTCACAACTTAGGTAAAAATTCAAAAGAAGTTCGCAACACTGCCTTATCCTGATGAAAAATCAGAAAAGGAGACTCACAAGAAAGAGCAGATAATTCAGAAACTCTTCTGGCAGAAGAGATGGCCAAAAGGAACAAAACTTTCCAAGAAAGTAATTTAATGTCCAATGAATGCATAGGTTCAAATGGAGGAGCTTGAAGAGCCCCCAGAACAAAATTCAAACTCCAAGGAGGAGAAATTGACTTAATGACAGGCTTTATACGAACCAAAGCTTGTACAAAACAATGAATATCAGGAAGAATAGCAATCTTTCTGTGAAAAAGAACAGAAAGAGCAGAGATTTGTCCTTTCAAGGAACTTGCGGACAAACCCTATCTAAACCATCCTGAAGAAACTGTAATATTCTCGGTATTCTAAAAGAATGCCAAGAAAAAAGATGAGAAAGACACCAAGAAATATAAGTCTTCCAGACTCTATAATATATCTCTCTGGATACAGATTTACGAGCCTGTAACATAGTATTAATCACAGAGTCAGAGAAACCTCTTTGACCAAGAATCAAGCGTTCAATCTCCATACCTTTAAATTTAAGGATTTCAGATCCAGATGGAAAAAAGGACCTTGAGACAGAAGGTCTGGTCTTAACGGAAGAGTCCACGGTTGGCAAGAGGCCATCCGGACAAGATCCGCATACCAAAACCTGTGAGGCCATGCCGGAGCTACCAGCAGAACAAACGAGCATTCCTTCAGAATCTTGGAGATTACTCTTGGAAGAAGAACTAGAGGCGGAAAGATATAGGCAGGATGATACTTCCAAGGAAGTGATAATGCATGCACTGCCTCCGCCTGAGGATCCCAGAATCTGGACAGATACCTGGGAAGTTTCTTGTTTAGATGAGAAGCCATCAGAACTATTTCTGGAAGTTCCCACATTTGAATAATCTGAAGAAATACCTCTGGGTGAAGAGACCATTCGCCCGGATGCAACGTTTGGCGACTGAGATAATCCGCTCTCCAATTGTCCATACCTGGGATATGAACCGCAGAGATTAGACAGGAGCTGGATTCCGCCCAAACCAAAATTCGAGATACTTCTTTCATAGCCAGAGGACTGTGAGTCCCTCCTTGATGATTGATGTATGCCACAGTTGTGACATTGTCTATCTGAAAACAAATGAACAACTCTCTCTTCAGAAGAGGCCAAGACTGAAGAGCTCTGAAAATTCCAAAATATTGATCGGAAATCTCACCTCCTGAGATTCCCAAACCCCTTGTGCCGTCAGATACCCCCACACAGCTCCCCAACCTGTAAGACTTGCATCTGTTGAGATTATAGTCCAGGTCGGAAGAACAAGAAGCCCCCTGAACTAAACGATGGTGATCTGTCCACCATGTCAGAGAGTGTCGTAAAATCGGTTTAAAGATATTAATTGAGATATCTTTGAGTAATCCCTGCACCATTGGTTCAGCATACAGAGCTGAAGAGGTCGCATGTGAAAACGAGCAAAGGAGATCGCATCTGATGCGGCAGTCCTAAGACCCAACATTTCCATGCATAAGGCTACCAAAGGGAATGATTGTGACTGAAGGTTTTGACAAGCTGATATCAATGTTAAACTTCTCTTGTCTGACAAGGACAGAGTCATAGACACTGAATCTATCTAGAAACCTAAAAAAGGTTACCCTTGTCTGAGGAATCAATGAACTGATTGGTAAATTGATCCTCCAACACAAGTCGATTCGTATGAGATTCTTCGAAAATGAGAAGACTGAGCAAGTACCAAGATATCGTCCAAATAAGGAAATACCAAAACCCTGTTCTCTGATTACAGAAAGAAGGGCACCGAGAACCTTTGAAAAAAATTCTTGGAACTGAGGCTAGGCCAAACGGTAGAGCCAAAAAAACTGGTAATGCTTGTCTAAAAAGAGAATCTCAGACACTAAAAGTGATCTGGATGAATCGGAATATGCAGATACACATCCTGTAAATCTATTGTAGACATATAATGCCCTTGCTAAACAAAAGGCAGGAAAGTCCTACAGTAACCATCTTGAATGTTGGTATCCTTACATAACGATTCAATATTGATAGATCCGGAACTGGTCTGAAGGAATTGACCTTCTTTGGTACAATGAAGAGATAAAATAAAACCCCAGCCCCTGTTCCAGAACTGGAACTGGCATAATTACTCCAGCCAACTCTAGATCTGAAACACATTTCAGAAATGCTGAGCCTTTGCTGTGTTAACTGGGACACGGGAAAGAAAAAAAAAATCTCTTAGCAGGAGGCCTTAACTGAAGCCAATTCTGTACCTTTCTGAAACAATGTTCTGAAACCAGAAATTGAGAACGGAATTGATCAAAATTTCTTTGAAGAAAACGTAATCTGCCCCAAACCAGCTGAGCTGGAATAAGGTCCGCACCTTCATGGGTACTTAGGAGCTGGCTATAGGTTTTCTATAAGGCTTGGATATATTCCAAACTGGAAATAGTTTCCAAACTGATACCGCTCCTGAGGATGAAGGATCAGGCTTTTGTTCCTTATTGTGAGGAAAGGAACGAAAATGATTATTAGACCTAAATTTACCTTAGATTTTTTATCCTTTGGTAAAAAAGTTCCCTTCCTTCCTTAAACAGTTGAGATAATAATTTATTACCCTGGAAAGAAAGGGAAAGCAAAGTTGACTTAGAAGACATATCAGCATTCCAAGTTTAATCCATAAAGCTTTGCTAGCTAAAATAGCTAGAGACATATACCTGACATCAACTCTAATGATATCAAAAGATGGTATCACCAATAAAATTATTAGCATGTTATAGAATAATAATAATGCTATAAAATTATGATCTGTTACTTGTTGCGCTAAAGCTTCTAACCAAAAAGTTGAAGCTGCAGCAACATCCGCTAAAAATATAGCAGGTCTAAGAAGATTACCTGAACATAAGTAAGCTTTTCTTAGAAAGGATTCAATTTTCCTATCTAAAGGATCCTTAAATGAATTACTATCTGCCGTAGGAATAGTAGCACATTTAGCAGGAGTAGAGACAGCCCCATAACCTTAGGGATTTTGTCCCAAAAAAACTCTAATCTGTCAGATGGCACAGGATATAATTGCTTAAACGTTTAGAAGGAGTAAAAGAATTACCCAAATTATTCCATTCCCTGGAAATTACTTCAGAAATAGCATCAGGGAGATTAAGCACTTCTGGAATAACTACATGAGATTTTAAAAAACCTTATTTAAACGTTTAGATTTAGAATCAAGAGGACCAGAATCCTCTATTTCTAATGCAATTAATACTTCTTTAAATAAAGAACGAATAAATTCCATCTTGAACAAATACAAAGATTTATCAGCATCAACTTCTGAGACAGAAACCTCTGAACCAGAAGAACCATTATTAGTATCAGAATGATGATGTTCATTTAAAAATTCATCTGAAAAAAGAGAAGTTTTAAAAGACTTTTATGTAAACTAGAAGGAGAAATAACAGACATAGCCTTCTTAATGGATTTAAAAATAAAATCTCTTATGTTTATCAGGAACACTCTGAAAATTAGATGTTGATGGAACAGCAACAGGTAATGTAACAGTACTAAAGGAAATTTTATCTGCATTAATAAGTTTGTCATGACATGCAATACAAACAACAGCTGGAAAAACAGATACCAAAAATTATAGCAGATACACTTAGCTTGGTAGCTCCAGCACTAGACAGCGATTTTCCTGTAGTATCTTCTGACTCAGATGCAACGTGAGACATCTTGCAATATGTAAGAGAAAAAACAACATATAAAGCAAAATTGATCAAATTCCTTAAATGACAGTTTCAGGAATGGGAAAAAATGCCAAAGAACAAGCTTCTAGCAACCAGAAGCAATGAAAAAATAAGACTTAAATAATGTGGAGACAAAAGCGACGCCCTTATTTTTTAGCGCCAAATAAGACGCCCACATTATTTGGCGCCTAAATGCTTTTGGCGCCAAAAATGACGCCACATCCGGAACGCCGACATTTTTGGCGCAAAATAACGTCAAAAAATGACGCAACTTCCGGCGACACGTATGACGCCGGAAACGGAAAAGAATTTTTGCGCCAAAAAAGTCCGTGCCAAGAATGACGCAATAAAATGAAGCATTTTCAGCCCCCGCGAGCCTAACAGCCCACAGGGAAAAAAGAGTCAAATTTTTGAAGGTAAGAAAAAATGATTAATTCAAATGCATTATCCCAAATATGAAACTGACTGTCTGAAAAATAAGGAAAGTTGAACATTCTGAGTCAAGGCAAATAAATGTTTGAATACATATATTTAGAACTTTATAAACAAAGTGCCCAACCATAGCTTAGAGTGTCACAGAAAATAAGATTTACTTACCCCAGGACACTCATCTACATGTTTGTAGAAAGCCAAACCAGTACTGAAACGAGAATCAGCAGAGGTAATGGTATATATAAGAGTATATCGTCGATCTGAAAAGGGAGGTAAGAGATGAATCTCTACGACCGAAAACAGAGAACCTATGAAATACACCCCGTAGAAGGAGATCACTGCATTCAAATAGGCAAAACTCTCCTCACATCCCTCTGACATTCACTGCACGCTGAGAGGAAAACCGGGCTCCAACTTGCTGCGGAGCGCATATCAACGTAGAATCTAGCACAAACTTACTTCACCACCTCCATCGGAGGCAAAGTTTGTAAAACTGAATTGTGGGTGTGGTGAGGGGTGTATTTATAGGCATTTTAAGGTTTGGGAAACATTGCCCCTCCTGGTAGGAATGTATATCCCATACGTCACTAGCTCATGGACTCTTGCTAATTACATGAAAGAAAGCACCTTAGGCTCTCTGAGCAAGTGCTGTGTTTAAAATGCTGGTGCAAGGTGCATACTTAAATACACATTTGAAACAGCTATAGCTTTTATTAGAAGCATTTTTGCTAAGGCATGTATATTACAAAAATGCTTTTATTCAAGACTACAATGAATCCATGTAAAGTAAATTTTTGGCTGGAATGTCCCTTTAAAGCTTACAATTTACAATCTGGGAGACGCAGCTCCCTTCAGACTGTAAGTACTAGCAGTTTGTTGATACAAGGATAAGATTTTGTCCTCATAGAGTACTTGTATATGTGTGTGTATGTTGGGGATTCCTCATTTGACATACATTACATTTTAATTGTACTAACAATGTATGAGGGGACTGTTTTCATACACATATATAAATATTTTCCAAATAGACTGTTTTTACAGTGTATACTCTGGTATTTATCCAGCAAATATTTTGTGATACCGAAATTATTATTCTGTGGATATGTGTGTACACGTAACTTTTAGAATATTATAACTATTGAAGAAGCACTGAATTGTTAAATTGTATAACTGTGAAAAGTATTCTCTTGTATCATTTGCGTGGACATGCACTTTATGGGTGTAAACTGATTGTAATATTTATTTAACCCCACAAGGGGGAAGTTTGTACTCCTATTTAAGAAGCATCCTGGGTATGCTAGTACACTTTTAACATTAAAGGAAAAGTTTACTCAAAAATGTTCTTTCCTTTAATTTGTTCCCAATGATCCAGTTTATCTACTAGAGTGTATTCAATTGTCTCCAAGTATTTCCATTACCCTTATATTGGCATTTGAAATAGTCAATTTAGACTGTGGTATCCCCACCTATTCTGAAAGTTTCTGGCCTTAGGTCCAAGCTATATAAAAGCTGTGTAAACACAGTCAGCAGAATAAATTACACTCCCAGTGGGGTATATACGAGATAAGGTAATAAAATGTTAATTTTTCCATTGTTCTCTCTGTGTATTGGTCTTTAGTTTACGGACAGATATAAGATAAAGAAGCATGTTTATGTACACAATGTGATAAAGTAATGAGATCTGATTATACCTACAAGCTCAACCCATTTTATTAGGTTGTGGCTTCAAAACACAAAATCAGCTAATTCATATACACAAATTAACCTTAAAAAGCAAATCTCATACATTTTATACTCTGCAGTTAATAAAAAAATAAATAATTAGAAACACATTAAGAGAAAAAAAGGAATTTATGGTTACCTGATAAATTTATTTATTTATTGACACGGTGAGTCCACGGATCATCATCAATTACTGTTGGGAATATCACTCCTGGCCAGCAGGAGGAAGCAAAGAGCACCACAGCAAAGCTGTTAAGTATCACTTCCCTTCCCACAAACCCCAGTCATTCGACCGAAGGAAAAGGAGAGAAAGGAAATAACACAAGGTGCAGAGGTGCCTTAGGTTTATACAAACAACTGTCTGAAAATAGGGAGGTCCGTGGACTCACCATGTCAAGAAACAAAGAAATTTATCAGGTAAACATACATTTTGTTTTCTTTCTTAAGACACGGTAAGTCCACGGATCATTATCAATTACTGTTGGGAATCAATACCCAAGCTAAAGGACACAGATGATAAGGGAGGGACAAGATAGGTAACATAAACAGAAGGCACCACCGCTTGAAGGGAACCTTTCTCCCAAAAGATGCCTCAGCCGAGGCAAAAATATCAAATTTTTTAAATTTACAAAAGTATGCAGAGAGGACCAAGTTGCAGCCTTGCAAATCTGTTCCACAGAAGCTTCATTTTTAAAAGTAACAGAAAGAAGAAACAGCCCTTGTGGAATGAGCTGTGATTTTCTCAGGGGGCGGCTGTCCAGCCGTCTCATAAGCCAAATGAATTATACTCTTCAGTCAAAGTGAAAGAAGTAGCCGTAGCTTTCTGACCCTTGCGTTTCCCAAAGAAACAGACAAACGAAGTAGAAGACTGATGAAAGGTCTTATTGGCCTGCAAGTAGAATTTCAGAGCACGCGCAGCATCTAGGTTGTGCAGCTAATGTTCCTTATGAGAAAAAGGATTAAGACACAAAGAAGCAACAACTATTTCCTGATTAATATTCCTGTCCGAAACAACCTTACGAAAGAAACCCAACAGTACACAGAACCACCTTATCAGAATGAAAGATAAGGGGAATTACACTGCAACGCCGAGAGTTCCGAGACTCTCCGAGCAGAAAAAATGGCAACAAGAAACAAAACCTTCCAAGATAACTCCTTATTATCTAAAGAATGCATAGGCTCAAACGGGGCCTGCTGTAAAATTTTAAGAACAAGGTTAAGACTCCATGGAGGAGTAACAGGTTTAAACACAGGCCTGATTCTGACCAAGGCCTGACAAAAAGATTGCACGTCTGGCACATCCACCAGACGCTTATGCAACTAAATAGACAACGCAGAAATCTGACCATTCAGAGTACATGCTGACAAACCCTTCTCCAGACCCTCCTGGAGAAAAGACAAAATCCTAGGAATCCTGACTCTACTCCAAGAGTAGCCTCTGGATTCACACCAAAACAGATATTTACACCATATCTTATGGTAAATCTTTCTTGTCACAGGCTACGAGCCTGGATCAAGGTCTCAATGACCGACTCGGAAAACCCACGCTTAGATAAAATTAAGCGTTCAATTTCCAAGCAGTCAGCTTCAGAGAAACAAGATTTGGATGAAGGAAGGGACTCTGAAGTAGAAGGTCCTTCCTCAGAGGTAGTCTCCAAGGTGAAAGAGATGACAGGTCTGCATACCAGATCCTGTGAGGCAACGCCGGTGCTATGAGAATCACCGACGTCCTCTCCTACTTGATCACAGCAATAACTCGTTGAAGGAGCGCAAACGGAGGAAACGGAGGTATGCTAGAATGAAATTCCACGGGACTGCCAGGGCATCTATCAGAATGGCCTGTGGATCCCTTGACCTCGAACCGTTACTCGGGAGCTTGGCATTCTGCTGAGATGCCATGAGATCCAGCTCTGGTCGCCCCCATTTGAGAAACACACTGGAAAACACCTCCGGATGGAGTTCCCCCGGGATGAAAGGTTTGTCTGCTCAGAAAATCCGCTTCCCAATTGTCCACTCCTGGAATGTGGATCTCAGATAGACAGCAGTTGTGGGTCTCCACCCACTGAATAATTAGGGTTACCTCTTTCATGGCCAAGGAACTCCGAGCTCCCTTCTGGTGGTTGATGTAAGCCACCGATGTTATGTTGTCCGACTGCAACCTGATAAACCGGGCTGAAGCTAACTGAGGCTAGGCCAGTAGAGCATTGATGATCGCTCTCAGCTCTAGGATGTTTATGGGGAGATCTGAATCCTTCAGAGTCTATAGACCCTGAGCCTTCAACAAGCCCCAGACTGCTCCCCAGCCCAGAAGGCTGGCATCCGTGGTCACAATCACCTAGGAAGGTCTGCTGAAGCAAGTTCCCTGGGAGAGGTGTTCCTGAGACAACCACCACAGAAGTGAGTCTCTTGTCGCCTGATCCAGAGCCGCATAGCCCTCGTTCCATTGTCTTAGCATGCATAACTGCAGAGCTCAGAGAAGGAATCGAGCGAACGGGATGATGTCCATGGAAGCTACCATCAGATCAATTACCTCCATACATTGAGCCACTGAGGGCCAAGGAGAAGACTGAAGGGCAAGGCAAGAGTAGTAAATCTTTGATTTTCTGACCTCTGTCATTAATATTGAATCTATTATGGCCCCTAAGAACACTACCCTTGTAGCTGGAACCAGCAAACATTTGCTCAGATTCACCTTCCATCCGTGGGAACGAAAAAAAAGACAACAAGATCTCCGTATGAGAGTGTGCTTGTTGAAAAGACAGCGCCTGAACCAGAATGTCATCCAGATATGGCGCCACTGCAATTCCCAGAGACTGGACCACTGCCAGTAGAGCCCCCAGAACCTTTGAGAAAATTCTGGGAGCTGTGGCAAGGCAAAACGGAAGAGCTACAAACTGAAAGTGATTGTCCAAAAAGGCGAACCTCAAACCTGTGATGATCCTTGTTAATGGGAACAGGACGGTACGCATCCTTTAGGTCTATGGTTGTCATGAACTGACCCTTTCGGACCAAACAAAGAATGGAATGTATAGTTTCCATCTTAATGAATGGTACTCTGAGGAACTTGTTTAGACATTTTAGGTCTAAAATTGGTCAGAAAGTTCCCTCTTTCTTGGGAAACACAACTAGATTGAAGTAGAATCCCATACCCTGTTCCTGCCTTGGAACAGGAACTATCACTCCCAGAGCGGAGAGATCCTGAACACAATTTAAGAACGCCTCTCTTTTTATCTGGTCTACAGATAATCTTGTGAGGAGGAACCTGCCCCTGGGAGGAAAAGTCTTGATATCTAACTTGTACCCCTGAGATACGATGTCCACTACCCAAGGATCCGGGACATCTCGTATCCAAGCTTGAGCGAAATGAGAAAGTCTGCCCCCTACTGAATCCGTTCCCGGATCGGGGGCAGACCCTTCATGCTGATTTTGAATCAGTTGCAGGCTTCTTAGATTGCCTCCCCTTGTTCCAAGACTGATTGGGCTTCCAAGAAGCTTTGGATTGTTCCTGCTTGGAAGAGGGAGGGGAATGTTTACCTCTAAAGTTTCGAAAGGAACGAAAATTACTCTGACGTCCTTTCTGCCTATTCCTCTTATCCTGTGGGAGGAAGGACCCTTTTCCTCCTGTAATATCTGAAATAATTTCAGCCAAGCCAGGCCCAAACAAGGTCTTACCCTTGTAGGGGATCGCCAAGAGCTTGGACTTAAACCATAAGGCTCTGTGAGCCAGTACAGAAAAAACAGACATTTTTGCTCCCAACTTAATGACTTGTAAGGAAGCATCCGTGATAAAAGAATTGGCTAATTTAAGAGCCTTAATCCTGTCCTGGATCTCCTCAAGAGGAGTATATAACTGAATAGAGTCAGACAACGCATCAAACCAGTAGGCTGCCGCACTGTTGACAGTGGCAATGCACACCGCAGGCTGCCATTGGAGGACCTGGTGAACATACATCTTCTTTAGCAAGGCCTCCAACTTCTTATCCATAGGATCCTTAAAAGGAACAGCTATCCTTTATAGGAATAGTGTTTCTCTTGGCCAAAGTGGAGATCGCTCCCTCCACCTTAGGAACCATCTGCCACGACTCTTTAATGGAGACAGCTATTGGAAACATTTTCTTGAAAATTGGAGATGGAGAAAAAGGAATTCCAGGTCTCTCCCACTCCCATGCAATAATCTCAGTAGCACGGTCTGGTACAGGGAAAACCTCCACTGCAGAGGGAACATCAAAGTACTTGTTAAGTTTACTAGATTTCTTAGGGTTGACTACGACAGTCGTATCAGAGTCTTCAAAGGTAGCCAAAACCTCCTTAAGTAACAGACAGAGGTGTTCCAGCTTAAATCTGAAGGATACAACTTTAGCATCAGAAGAAGGGATTATACTGTCTGAGTCTTAGATTTCACCCTCAGGCGCTACTGAAGCATCTTCCTCCTCAGATTTTTGAGAAGGGGCACCCTGGCTAGCCACAACCTGATCAGAAACCTTACTCACTGATACTTTAAATTTCATCTTGCGCTTTCCCTGAAGTATGGTAAAAGCCGACAGCGCCTCAGATACTGCAGAGGATACCTGGGTAGCAATGTCATGTAAAGAAAATCCTACCGGATTGTGAGAGGAAACTTAGGGCACTGCATGTGTAGACAAAAAATATTTGGAGAGGAGAGAAGGCGGTGCTGCTACAGTACACTTCCGCAAAGGACCGGGGTTAGCGGGCCAGACCAAAAACAGGAGAGGGGTGTGTGGAGCCAACTAAATAGCGGAGGACAGCCGCTAGAAGACTCAGCAAAAAACGAAAAAATGGAAGGCTGCTGAGCAACAGGTAAAAACAGAATTTATGTTTACCTGATAAATTACTTTCTCCAACGGTGTGTCCGGTCCACGGCGTCATCCTTACTTGTGGGATATTCTCTTCCCCAACAGGAAATGGCAAAGAGCCCAGCAAAGCTGGTCACATGATCCCTCCTAGGCTCCGCCTACCCCAGTCATTCGACCGACGTTAAGGAGGAATATTTGCATAGGAGAAACCATATGGTACCGTGGTGACTGTAGTTAAAGAAAATAAAATATCAGACCTGATTAAAAAAAAACCAGGGCGGGCCGTGGACCGGACACACCGTTGGAGAAAGTAATTTATCAGGTAAACATAAATTCTGTTTTCTCCAACATAGGTGTGTCCGGTCCACGGCGTCATCCTTACTTGTGGGAACCAATACCAAAGCTTTAGGACACGGATGAAGGGAGGGAGCAAATCAGGTCACCTAAATGGAAGGCACCACGGCTTGCAAAACCTTTCTCCCAAAAATAGCCTCAAAAGAAGCAAAAGTATCAAACTTGTAAAATTTGGTAAAAGTGTGCAGTGAAGACCAAGTCGCTGCCCTACATATCTGATCAACAGAAGCCTCGTTCTTGAAGGCCCATGTGGAAGCCACAGCCCTAGTGGAATGAGCTGTGATTCTTTCGGGAGGCTGCCGTCCTGCAGTCTCATAAGCCAATCTGATGATGCTTTTAATCCAAAAGGAGAGAGAGGTAGAAGTTGCTTTTTGACCTCTCCTTTTACCGGAGTAAACAACAAACAAGGAAGATGTTTGTCTAAAATCCTTTGTAGCATCTAAATAGAATTTTAGAGCGCGAACAACATCCAAATTGTGCAACAAACGTTCCTTCTTTGAAACTGGTTTCGGACACAGAGAAGGTACGATAATCTCCTGGTTAATGTTTTTGTTAGAAACAACTTTTGGAAGAAAACCAGGTTTAGTACGTAAAACCACCTTATCTGCATGGAACACCAGATAAGGAGGAGAACACTGCAGAGCAGATAATTCTGAAATTCTTCTAGCAGAAGAAATTGCAACTAAAAACAAAACTTTCCAAGATAATAACTTAATATCAACGGAATGTAAGGGTTCAAACGGAACCCCCTGAAGAACTGAAAGAACTAAATTGAGACTCCAAGGAGGAGTCAAAGGTTTGTAAACAGGCTTAATTCTAACCAGAGCCTGAACAAAAGCTTGAACATCTGGCACAGCTGCCAGCTTTTTGTGAAGTAACACAGACAAGGCAGAAATCTGTCCCTTCAGGGAACTTGCAGATAATCCTTTTTCTAATCCGTCTTGAAGGAAGGATAAAATCTTAGGAATCTTAACCTTGTCCCAAGGGAATCCTTTAGATTCACACCAACAGATATATTTTTTCCAAATCTTGTGGTAAATCTTTCTAGTTACAGGCTTTCTGGCCTGAACAAGAGTATCAATAACAGAATCTGAGAATCCTCGCTTCGATAGAATCAAGCGTTCAATCTCCAAGCAGTCAGCTGGAGTGAAACCAGATTCGGATGTTCGAACGGACCCTGAACAAGAAGGTCTCGTCTCAAAGGTAGCTTCCAAGGTGGAGCCGATGACATATTCACCAGATCTGCATACCAAGTCCTGCGTGGCCACGCAGGAGCTATCAAGATCACCGACGCCCTCTCCTGATTGATCCTGGCTACCAGCCTGGGGATGAGAGGAAACGGCGGGAACACATAAGCTAGTTTGAAGGTCCAAGGTGCTACTAGTGCATCCACTAGAGCCGCCTTGGGATCCCTGGATCTGGACCCGTAGCAAGGAACTTTGCAGTTCTGACGAGAGGCCATTAGATCCATGTCTGGAATGCCCCACCGCTGGGTGACTTGGGCAAAGATTTCCGGATGGAGTTCCCACTCCCCCGGATGCAATGTCTGACGACTCAGAAAATCCGCTTCCCAATTTTCCACTCCTGGGATGTGGATAGCAGACAGGTGGCAGGAGTGAGACTCCGCCCATAGAATGATTTTGGTCACTTCTTCCATCGCTAGGGAACTCCTTGTTCCCCCCTGATGGTTGATGTACGCAACAGTCGTCATGTTGTCTGATTGAAACCGTATGAACTTGGTCCTCGCTAGCTGAGGCCAAGCCTTGAGAGCATTGAATATCGCTCTCAGCTCCAGAATATTTATCGGTAGAAGAGATTCTTCCCGAGACCAAAGACCCTGAGCTTTCAGGGATCCCCAGACCGCGCCCCAGCCCATCAGACTGGCGTCGGTCGTGACAATGACCCACTCTGGTCTGCGGAACGTCATCCCTTGTGACAGATTGTCCAGGGACAGCCACCAACGGAGTGAGTCTCTGGTCCTCTGATTTACTTGTATCTTCGGAGACAAGTCTGTATAGTCCCCATTCCACTGACTGAGCATGCACAGTTGTAATGGTCTTAGATGAATGCGCGCAAAAGGAACTATGTCCATTGCCGCTACCATCAACCCGATCACTTCCATGCACTGAGCTATGGAAGGAAGAGGAACGGAATGAAGTATCCGACAAGAGTCTAGAAGTTTTGTTTTTCTGGCCTCTGATAGAAAGATCCTCATTTCTAAGGAGTCTATAATTGTTCCCAAGAAGGGAACCCTTGTTGACGGGGATAGAGAACTCTTTTCCACGTTCACTTTCCAGCCGTGAGATCTGAGAAAGGCCAGGACGATGTCCGTGTGAGCCTTTGCTTGAGGAAGGGACGACGCTTGAATCAGAATGTCGTCCAGGTAAGGTACTACTGCAATGCCCCTTGGTCTTAGCACCGCTAGAAGGGATCCTAGTACCTTTGTGAAAATCCTTGGAGCAGTGGCTAATCCGAAAGGAAGCGCCACGAACTGGTAATGTTTGTCCAGGAATGCGAACCTTAGGAACCGATGATGTTCCTTGTGGATAGGAATATGTAGATACGCATCCTTTAAATCCACCGTGGTCATGAATTGACCTTCCTGGATGGAAGGAAGAATAGTTCGAATGGTTTCCATTTTGAACGATGGAACCTTGAGAAACTTGTTTAAGATCTTGAGATCTAAGATTGGTCTGAACGTTCCCTCTTTTTTGGGAACTATGAACAGATTGGAGTAGAACCCTATCCCTTGTTCTCTTAGTGGAACAGGATGAATCACTCCCATTTTTAACAGGTCTTCTACACAATGTAAGAACGCCTGTCTTTTTATGTGGTCTGAAGACAACTGAGACCTGTGGAACCTCCCCCTTGGGGGAAGTCCCTTGAATTCCAGAAGATAACCCTGGGAGACTATTTCTAGCGCCCAAGGATCCAGAACATCTCTTGCCCAAGCCTGAGCGAAGAGAGAGAGTCTGCCCCCCACCAGATCCGGTCCCGGATCGGGGGCCAATATTTCATGCTGTCTTGGTAGCAGTGGCAGGTTTCTTGGCCTGCTTTCCCTTATTCCAGCCTTGCATTGGTCTCCAAGCTGGCTTGGCTTGAGAAGTATTACCCTCTTGCTTAGAGGACGTAGCACTTTGGGCTGGTCCGTTTTTACGAAAGGGACGAAAATTAGGTCTATTTTTCGCCTTGAAAGGCCGATCCTGAGGAAGGGCGTGGCCCTTACCCCCAGTGATATCAGAGATAATCTCTTTCAAGTCAGGGCCAAACAGCGTTTTCCCCTTGAAAGGAATGTTTAGTAGCTTGCAAAGTGGCGTCTAGGGTGAAAGAATTAGCCAATTTGAGAGCATTGATTCTGTCCATAATCTCCTCATAAGGAGGAGAATCACTATCGAGCGCCTTTATCAGCTCATCAAACCAGAAACATGCGGCTGTAGTGACAGGGACAATGCATGAAATTGGTTGTAGAAGGTAACCCTGCTGAACAAACATCTTTTTAAGCAAACCTTCTAATTTTTTATCCATAGGATCTTTGAAAGCACAACTATCCTCTATGGGTATAGTGGTGCGTTTGTTTAAAGTAGAAACCGCTCCCTCGACCTTGGGGACTGTCTGCCATAAGTCCTTTCTGGGGTCGACCATAGGAAACAATTTTTTAAATATGGGGGGGAGGGACGAAAGGAATACCGGGCCTTTCCCATTCTTTATTAACAATGTCCGCCACCCGCTTGGGTATAGGAAAAGCTTCTGGGAGCCCCGGCACCTCTAGGAACTTGTCCATTTTACATAGTTTCTCTGGGATGACCAACTTTTCACAATCATCCAGAGTGGATAATACCTCCTTAAGCAGAATGCGGAGATGTTCCAACTTAAATTTAAATGCAATTACATCAGGTTCAGCCTGTTGAGAAATGTTCCCTGAATCAGTAATTTCTCCCTCAGACAAAACCTCCCTGGCCCCCTCAGATTGGGTTAGGGGCCCTTCAGAGATATTAATATCAGCGTCGTCATGCTCTTCAGTAACTAAAACAGAGCAGCCACGCTTACGCTGACAAGGGTTCATTTTGGCTAAAATGTTTTTGACAGAATTATCCATTACAGCCGTTAATTGTTGCATAGTAAGGAGTATTGGCGCGCTAGATGTACTAGGGGCCTCCTGAGTGGGCAAGACTCGTGTAGACGAAGGAGGGAATGATGCAGTACCATGCTTACTCCCCTCACTTGAGGAATCATCTTGGGCATCATTGTCATTATCACATAAATCACATTTATTTAAATGAACAGGAATTCTGGCTTCCCCACATTCAGAACACAGTCTATCTGGTAGTTCAGACATGTTAAACAGGCATAAACTTGATAATAAAGTACAAAAAACGTTTTAAAATAAAACCGTTACTGTCACTTTAAATTTTAAACTGAACACACTTTATTACTGCAATTGCGAAAAAACATGAAGGAATTGTACAAAATTCACCAAATTTTCACCACAGTGTCTTAAAGCCTTAAAAGTATTGCACACCAAATTTGGAAGCTTTAACCCTTAAAATAACGGAACCGGAGCCGTTTTAACACTTTAACCCCTTTACAGTCCCTGGTATCTGCTTTGCTGAGACCCAACCAAACCCAAAGGGGAATACGATACCAAATGACGCCTTCAGAAAGTCTTTTCTAAGTATCAGAGCTCCTCTCACATGCGACTGCATGCCATGCTTCTCAAAAACAAGTGTGCCACACCGGCGCGAAAATGAGGCTCTGCTTATGCTTTGGGAAAGCCCCTAAGAAATAAGGTGTCTAATACAGTGCCTGCCGATATTATAATATCAATATACCCAGATAAAATGATTCCTCAAGGCTAAATATGTGTTAATAATGAATCGATTTAGCCCAGAAAAGTCTACAGTCTTAATAAGCCCTTGTGAAGCCCTTATTTACCATCGTAATAAACATGGCTTACCGGATCCCATAGGGAAAATGACAGCTTCCAGCATTACATCGTCTTGTTAGAATGTGTCATACCTCAAGCAGCAAGAGACTGCACACTGTTCCCCCAACTGAAGTTAATTGCTCTCAACAGTCCTGTGTGGAACAGCCATGGATTTTAGTTACGGTTGCTAAAATCATTTTCCTCATACAAACAGAAATCTTCATCTCTTTTCTGTTTCTGAGTAAATAGTACATACCAGCACTATTTCAAAATAACAAACTCTTGATTGAATAATAAAAACTACAGTTAAACACTAAAAAACTCTAAGCCATCTCCGTGGAGATGTTGCCTGTACAACGGCAAAGAGAATGACTGGGGTAGGCGGAGCCTAGGAGGGATCATGTGACCAGCTTTGCTGGGCTCTTTGCCATTTCCTGTTGGGGAAGAGAATATCCCACAAGTAAGGATGACGCCGTGGACCGGACACACCTATGTTGGAGAAAAAGATTTTATTCCATTAAAAAAATATAACATAAAGACACAAAATAGCAAAGAGGGTATTTAGCCATCTAACATGTTTCGCGCCGATACGCGCTTACTCATAGATGCTCTATGCGGCGCGAAACATGTTAGATGGCTAAATACCCTCCTTGCTATTTTGTGTCTTTATGTTATATTTTTTAATGGAATAAAATCTTTTTTACCTGTTGCTCAGCAGCCTTCAATTTTTTCATTTTTTGCCAAAAAATATTTGGACACTTGAGGAGAAAGCTGCGGCATATCCGATACAGGAGACACCTGAACAGCATCCGCCTTAGCTAATGGTGGCTCATGATCAAAAAGTCTCTCTCTGTAACACAATGTTCTCTCAATGCATGAGGAACAAAAAGATACTGGTGGTTCCACCTGGGAGTCAAAACATAGTTTGCATGCAACAATTTGCAAAGCCACTTGATCCATATTTACAAACAAGAAGGCTAATAAAAGTAAAAAATAAAAAAAAAAACTTTTATTTCCCCTTTAAATGTGAACACTAGAAAATCGCTACTACGCCTTTAAATTATTTTTATTGCAAAAAAGCTAAAAACGAAGCAAAGATCCTGCAACAATCCCCAGGCAACCATCTACACCTCAGCAGTTTTGCTGAGGTGCCTACCAGTCCTGCTGACTTAGAACGATTCCTCTACCCAAACAATCCGGCTTTTACTCTGGAACTGTGATATCCCTCAGCTGAGCAATGATCTCTATAGCAGAGCAGCTGATGATATCTGCGTCACCCCTCCGGAACACATAGGAAGTGAAACTGGAAAGCACGCCAAAAACTGACTGCTGCCTCTGAAAGGGAACCACCCCTCACTGGAGCGGTCCCGGCGGCCATTAATACAGAGTTATGTTCTAGGAATAACGCATGACCATACTAAAAGTGTATATAAAATGGCCCACATACTCATATAGACCTTGTCCAGATCTAAAACCGGAGCTAAAGACACAAACTGAGCCACCAATAACATTAACATAACACCTCCCCTTGGCAGCAGGAAAGCTCACCTGGTTTGAGAGGGTGTCATTCCTCACATGGACCTGAGGAAAGGAAAGAACTGAGTAAGCTTACTCAGGCTTTCTGATTAGGGCAGCAAAACTATTTGAGAAAGCGCAGTGAGGATTGTACCTCACAAGTTCCCAATTGCTTAAAAGCCGCCACTGCCCTTCTGAAAAAAAATGACGTGGACTACGGCTAGACCCCAGGAAAGATCAGAGCAAAACTACTCTGCTTTAAAATAATAAAATCTTGATTGGAGAAAACTTCTTATCAGACACCAAAAACTTCACCACCTCCTTGCACTACAGGCAAAGAGAATGGATTGGGGTTTGTGAGAAGGGAAGTGATACTTAACAGCTTGTGGTGCTCTTTGCCTCCTCCTGCTGGCCAGGAGTGATATTCCCAACAGTAATTGATGATGATCCGTGTCTTAAGAAAGAAACAATTTTACAGTAATCTGTCCCTTTATAGTATTCTCCTTACAGTACTCTGTCCTCTTGAGAAAGTCCGGTTGATACCCGGAAAAAACGTGTAGAGGTCCTTGGTGGTATTGAGACCCTACCCATCAACTGTTCGATATGAAGTCACGCCTCAAGCAAGCCGGGAGTCTAAACCGCAATGTTTGTTGTATTGCTCACAGGGTGATACTGGACAAACCGGATAGGATTGTGTAACTTTATGGCTTAGACAGGGTTAATGATCATATACAGGAAATTTAATTTTATATGATTTTGTTATTTGTACTACATTAAATGTTCCTCAATCGGAGCTGCACTTTTGTTTATTTTTTACATATGTTGAATGATCAAAGGAGCCTAAAGTGGAAAAGTTTGGCTACAAGGAGCTGCAAATGTTGGAAAAAGATATAAAGAGAGACTTCTTCATAGTTTTTGGACTATTATATACGGTAATACATTTTTTGTTAGAACATTCTCTGTTCCTTACTTTTTGATTGTTTTTGTGCTGTCATTGATGATAAAGTATATTTTCTATCACTCGTATACAGAATTTAATATATAAGATTTTACATTTGTTTTCAGTCTTAATCGACTAATCGAATTAAAAAAAAAAGTGAATTTATGCTTACCTGATAAATTGATATTATCCTCCTGCTAACAGGAAGTGGCAAAGAGCACCACGCAGAGCTGTCTATATAGCTCCTCCCTTAGCTCCACCCCCCAGTCATTCGACCAAAGGTACAGGAAAAAAAAGGAGAAACTAAAAGATGCAGAGGTGACTGAAGTTAAAAATCAAAAAATATAATCCATCTTAAAATGACTCGTCATACCATAGAAGAAATCAATCAGGTAAGCATAAATTTACTTTTCTTCTATAAGGTACGACGAGTCGACGGATTCATCCTTTACTTGTGGGATACAATACCAAAGGACACGGATGAACGGGAGGGACAAGACAGATAGTTAAACAGAAGGCACCACTGCTTGAAGAACTTTTCTCCCAAAAATAGCTTCCGAAGAAGCAAAAACAGAATTTATGCTTACCTGATAAATTACTTTCTCCAACGGTGTGTCCGGTCCACGGCGTCATCCATAACTTGTGGGAATATTCTCTTCCCCAACAGGAAATGGCAAAGAGCACAGCAAAAGCTGTCCATATAGTCCCTCCTAGGCTCCGCCCACCCCAGTCATTCGACCGACGGACAGGAGAAAAACAGGAGAAACCATAGGGTGCCGTGGTGACTGTAGTTAAAGAAAGAAATTCATCAAACCCAATTAAAAAACCAGGGCGGGCCATGGACCGGACACACCATTGGAGAAAGTAATTTATCCGGTAAGCATAAATTCTGTTTTCTCCAACATTTTTGTGTCCGGTCCACGGCGTCATCCATAACTTGTGGGAACCAATACCAAAGCTTTAGGACACGGATGAAGGGAGGGAGCCAATCAGGTTACCTAAACAGAAGGCACCACGGCTTGCAAAACCTTTCTCCCAAAAATAGCCTCCGAAGAAGCAAAAGTATAAAATTTGTAGAATTTGGCAAAAGTGTGCAGGGAAGACCAAGTCGCTGCCTTACATATCTGATCAACAGAAGCCTCGTTCTTGAAGGCCCATGAGGAAGCCACAGCCCTAGTAGAGTGAGCTGTGATGCGTTCGGGAGGCTGCCGTCCGGCAGTCTCGTAAGCCAATCAGATGATGCTTTTCAGCCAAAAGGAAAGAGAGGTAGCAGTAGCTTTTTGACCTCTCATCTTGCCAGAATAAACGACAAACAGAGAAGACGTTTGTCTGAAATCCTTTGTTGCTTCTAAATAGAACTTTAAAGCACGAACTACCTCTAAATTGTGTAATAAACGTTCCTTCTTTGAAACTGGATTCGGACACAAAGAAGGCACAACTATTTCCTGGTTAATATTCTTGTTGGAAACAACCTTTGGAAGGAAACCAGGTTAAGTACGCAAAACAACCTTATCTGAATGGAACACCAGATAGGGCGGATTACACTGCAGAGCAGATAACTCAGAAACTCTTCTAGCAGAAGAAATAGCAACCAAAAACAGAACTTTCCAAGATAACATCTTGATATCTATGGAATGTAGAGGTTCAAACAGAAGCCCTTGAAGAACTGGAAGAACTGAAAGAACTAAATTCAGACTCCAGGAAGGAGTCAAAGGTCTGTAAACAGGCTTGATCCTGACCAAAGCCTGAACAAAAGCTTGAACATCTGGCACAGCTGCCAGTCGTTTGTGTAACAAGACAGATAAAGCAGAAATCTGTCCCTTTAGAGAATTCGCTGATAATCCCTTATCCAAACCTTCTTGGAGAAAGGAAAGAATCCTAGGAATTTTGATCTTACTCCATGAGAATCCCTTGGATTCACACCAACAGATATATCTTTTCCATATTTTATGGTAAATTTTTCTAGTTACAGGTTTTCTGGCTTGTACCAGAGTATCTATCACAGAATCCGAAAACCCACGCTTAGATAAAATCAAGCGTTCAATTTCCAAGCCGTCAGCTGGAGGGAAACTAGATTTGGATGTTCGAATGGACCCTGTACTAGAAGATCCTGTCTCAAAGGTAGCTTCCATGGTGGAGCCGATGACATATTCACCAGGTCTGCATACCAAGTCCTGTGTGGCCATGCAGGAGCTATCAAGATCACCGAAGTCCTCTCCTGTTTGATCCTGGCTACCAGCCTGGCAATGAGAGGAAACGGTGGAAACACATAAGCTAGGTTGAAGGCCCAAGGCGCTACTAATGCATCCACTAGAGTCGCCTTGGGATCCCTGGATCTGGACCCGTAGCAAGGAACCTTGAAGTTCTGACGAGACGCCATCAGATCCATGTCTGGAATGCCCCATAATTGAGTCAACTGGGCAAATATCTCCGGGTGAAGTTCCCACTCCCCCGGATGGAATGTCCGACGACTCAGATAATCCGCCTCCCAGTTTTCCACTCCCGGGATGTGGATCGCAGATAGGTGGCAGGAGTGATCCTCCGCCCATTTTATGATTTTGGTCACTTCTCTCATCGCCAGGGAACTCCTTGTTCCCCCCTGATGGTTGATGTAAGCAACAGTCGTCATGTTGTCTGATTGGAATCTTATGAATCTGGCCTTTGCTAGTTGAGGCCAAGACCTGGGAGTATTGAATATCGCTCTCAGTTCCAGAATGTTTATCGGGAGAAGAGACTCTTCCCGAGACCATAGACCCTGAGCTTTCAGGGAGTCCCAGAACGCGCCCCAGCCCACTAGACTGGCGTCAGTCGTGACGATGACCCACTCTGGTCTGCGGAAGCTCATTCCCTGGGACAGATGATCCTGGGTTAGCCACCAACGGAGTGAGTCTCTGGTCTTCTGATCTACTTGAATCACTGGAGACAAGTCTGTATAGTCCCCATTCCACTGTTTAAGCATGCACAGTTGTAATGGTCTTAGATGAATTCGCGCAAAAGGAACTATGTCCATTGCTGCAACCATCAACCCTACTACTTCCATGCACTGAGCTATGGAAGGTCGTGGAACAGAGTGAAGAACTTGACAAGCGTTTAGAAGTTTTGACTTTCTGACATCTGTCAGGAAAATCTTCATTTCTAAAGAATCTATTATTGTCCCCCAAGAAAGGAACTCTTGTCGACGGAGACAGGGAACTCTTTTCTATGTTCACCTTCCACCCGTGAGATCTGAGAAAGGCCAGAACGATGTCTGTGTGAGCCTTTGCCTTTGAAAGAGACGACGCTTGTATCAGAATGTCGTCCAAGTAAAGGTGCCACTGCAATGCCCCTTGGTCTTAGAACCGCTAGAAGGGACCCGAGTACCTTGTGAAAATCCTTGGAGCAGTGGCTAGCCCGAATGGGGAGAGCCACAAACTGGTAATGTTTGTCCAGAAAGGCGAACCTTAGGAACTGATGATGATCTTTGTGGATAGGAATATGTAGATACGCATCCTTTAGATCCACGGTAGTCATAAATTGACCCTCCTAGATTGTAGGTAAAATCGTTCGAATAGTTTCCATTTTGAACGATGGCACTCTGAGAAATTTGTTTAGAATCTTTAAATCCAGAATTGGTCTGAAAGTTCCCTCTTTTTTGGGAACTAGAAACAGATTTGTTTTTAACAGGTCTTCTACACAATGTAAGAATGCCTGTCTCTTTATTTCGTTTGAAGATAAGTGAGACATGTTGAACCTTCCCCTTGGGGGTAGTTCCTTGAATTCCAGAAGATAACCCTGAGAAACTATTTCTAGTGCCCAGGGATCCTGAACATCTCTTGCCCAAGCCTGAGCGAAGAGAGAGAGTCTGCCCCCTACTAGATCCGGTCCCGGATCGGGGGCTACTCCTTCATGCTGTTTTGGTAGCAGCAGCAGGCTTCTTAGCCTGCTTACCCTTGTTCCAGCCTTGCATCGGTTTCCAAGCTGGTTTGGTTTGCGAAGCATTACCCTCTTGTCTAGAGGCTGCAGAGTTGGAGGCCGGTCCGTTCCTGAAATTGCGAAAGGAACGAAAATTAGACTTATTCTTGGCCGTGAAAGGCCTATCTTGTGGGAGGGCATGGCCCTTACCCCCAGTGATGTCTGAGATAATCTCTTTCAATTCTGGCCCAAAAAGGGTTTTACCCTTGAAAGGGATATTAAGCAATTTTGTCTTGGAAGATACATCCGCTGACCAAGACTTTAGCCAGAGCGCTCTGCGCGCCACAATTGCAAACCCTGAATTTTTCGCCGCTAATCTAGCTAACTGCAAAGCGGCATCTAAAATAAAGGAATTAGCTAACTTAAGTGCGTGAATTCTGTCCATAACCTCCTCATACGGAGTCTCTCTACTGAGCAACTTTTCTAGTTCCTCGAACCAGAACCACGCTGCTGTAGTGACAGGAATAATGCACGAAATAGGTTGCAGGAGGTAACCTTGCTGTACAAAAATCTTTTTAAGCAAACCCTCCAATTTTTTATCCATAGGATCTTTGAAAGCACAATTATCCTCGATAGGAATAGTAGTGCGCTTGGCTAGTGTAGAAACTGCCCCTCGACCTTAGGAACTGTCTGCCATAAGTCCTTTCTGGGGCGACCATAGGAAATAATTTCTTAAATATAGGAGGGGGGACAAAAAGGTATGCCGGGCTTCTCCCACTCCTTATTCACTATGTCCGCCACCCGCTTGGGTATAGGAAAAGCGTCGGGGTGCACCGGAACCTCTAGGAACTTGTCCATCTTGCACAATTTTTCTGGAATGACCAGGTTGTCACAATCATCCAGAGTAGATAGCACCTCCTTAAGCAGTGCGCGGAGATGCTCTAATTTAAATTTAAATGTCACAACATCAGGTTCTGCCTGTTGAGAAATTCTACCTGAATCAGAAATTTCCCCATCTGACAAAACCTCCCTCATGGCCACTTCAGATTGGTGTGAGGGTATGACAGAACAATTATCATCAGCGCCCTCCTGCTCTACAGTGTTTAAAACAGAGCAATCGCACTTTCTCTGAAATGCAGGCATTTTGGATAAAATATTTGCTATGGAGTTATCCATTACTGCCGTCAATTGTTGCATAGTAACAAGCATTGGTGCGCTAGAAGTACTAGGGGTCTCCTGCGTGGGCAAAACTGGTGTAGACACAGAAGGAGATGATGTAGAACTATGTCTACTCCCTTCATCTGATGAATCATCTTGGGCAACTTTACTATCTGTGGCAGTACTGTCCTTACTTTGTTTTGGACGCTATGGCACAATATCACACAATTTTGAAGGGGGAGACACATTGGCTTCCATACATACATAACATAGTTTATCTGAAGGCACAGACATGTTAAACAGGCTTAAACTTGTCAATAAAGTACAAAAACCGTTTTAAAACAAAACTGTTACTGTCTCTTTAAATTTTAAACAGGGCACACTTTTTTACTGAATATGTGAAAAACTATGAAGGAATTGTTCAATTTTAACCAAATTTTCACCACAGTGTCTTAGAGCATTCAAAGCATTGCACCCCAAATTTCAGACCTTTAACCCTTAAAATGAGGAAACCGGAGTCGTTTACAGTTTTAACCCCTCTACAGTCCCAGCTACAGCCTTTGCTGCGACTTTACCAAACCCAGGGGGGTATACGATACCAAATGAAGCCTTCTAGGAACCTTTTCAACTACTTCCAGACCCACACAAATGCAGCTGCATGTCCTGCTCTCAAAAGTAACTGCGCAGTAATGGGGCGAAAATGAGGCTCTGCCTACTACAGAGAAGGCCCTTCCTGACTGGGAAGGTGTCTAAACCAGTGCCTGACGTAAAAAAACGTTCCACAAAGTTATAAAGTGTGAATTTCAACATCAAGCTGTATAAAATGCCCAAATAAAGCAATCGATCTAGCCCATAAAAGTGTCTACCAGTTTTATAGCCCATATTAAGCCCTTTATTCTGTTTGAGACTAAGAAAATGGCTTACCGGTCCCCATGAGGGGAAATGACAGCCTTCCAGCATTACACAGTCTTGTTAGAAATATGGCTAGTCATGGGGGCGTGTCCTAACAGCGACTGTGGACGGTCGCATCTTCTTAGTGCTCCTGCAGATTACCCATCAAACTGCCGGTGGAGGGTACTTTTTACAGGGATACAATAAACAAAAAGATCAGCATTACTGTTACTGTGATCGGGCAGACAACAACTGGACTAATCTCTGTATTTTTGACGCCGGAACACAAGAGTGGACAAAAAAGGCCTGGAGCGGCAGCTCAGGACAGGCAGCGCTACCCCCCTCGGTTTACCGAGGGTAACTGTCAGGACTGGTAATAATAAAATATAAATCTCTCACACCTTTTCAGCTTTCTGGTGCAAAACGAACCTCCCCAGCACTAGATTACTCGAGGTCACCAACTACTGCTGCGCAATAAATATGGCTGCCGAGGTGGAAACTAACTATTTGGCCCGCATCAATGTTATTATGGAGAAAATGGAGCAACACTTTATGGATCTACTACAAAAGGCCCCTTGGGACTTCTTCATGCAATCACGTATGAAGTATCTTAATTCAGAACGTGGAGCGAAAGATGAAGTGGTGGCAGTTGTGGATGTGGGAACCGCGGCTAAGAGCGCTCCCGCGGCTTCCCCTCCACGAGACAAAAGAGACATTAAAGTCAACACAGAGTTATCTCTCCAGGCTCCATACCGACAGAAGCTGCCCAAAAAAGCTAAGAAGCCGCAAGCGACTGACAAGCAACAGAGGAACCCTACCTTCAAAAAACCTCTTAGCGTGACTCCACCAACTAAACACAAGAATGGCGCCAAAACAAACGGCACAATGGCCCCTAATCACATCAAGAAACTCAGCACCTTATCCCAAACAGGCTCTTGGTCAAGCGGTCACGACACGGAGACATCTTTTGAGAGGGGTCACAGGGGAGACTCCCGATTTGGGATATATAAAGACAACACATTATTCTTAAAGGAAATTGCCCTACCGGAGTTACCGGACATATCTCTCTACCCCGGCAGCATTGTCTCTAACAGACGGTCTATAAAGCAGCAATGTTGGGACAAACTAAAGCCAGCCTGAGGACTTCATGGTATCAATATATACTGTTTTATATAGCTGGTTTTAAAAATGTTTTATTAATGTTTATCGATGTTCAGCATTACTGGGACTAACTAAAGCCAGTATGAGGACTTTCTAGTTTCGCTAAATGTTGGTTTACAATGTTGGTTTTAAAAATTGTTATATTCCTGTTTACTGATGCTTACACTTTATTGACTGTATAAGATGTTGCCTTTTTGCATAAAATCTCAACTGCCCACATACATTCTCACAAAGTCACACTACATGGAAGCCTTAGATCTAAATAGAGAATCATGAGAGAGTGGAGGCTCAGCGAATGGGCTAGTATCCCTTATCGCTTCTATGTGTTTCTTGCGGGGTTTAGAGGGGGGCCCCAAAGGAGACACGAAAACATATTTGAAAAAAGGGATCAACGGTGCATGCGCTGCCCCAGAGTATATTAAGGGGGGGGGGAAAAGTGACACTGGTGCCCCTTCTGCGGTCTGCGGCCGAGATCGCGGAGGGTTGCTTACTTATCAATCTCTAATATTAACATGAGCTATGCCCGAGAAATAAGCTAAATAAACCGTAAATAAACCACATCTTATGATTTTGTTTTCAGTCAAGGGCGTGACACCTGATATGTTGTTGAAGGCATGAACACGCAGTTACTCAAAAATGTGCAGTATGTAAACTGGGAACAGGTTTTATGTAGATGCACTACTTTGTGTTTCGTTATGAAGTTATACATGTAGCACATAAAAAGAGTCACTTATCTCTGTGAGTTATATGTTCAAATAATATCCAGTCCTGACCGGAGCACCTGCATTAAGTAGAAATAAATAGTTTCATAGTAACTTTAAATATGGTGCTAAGCGTCAATAAATAATTTTTTTTTCTTTATGTTTCACATTTGAAAATACCCCTGAAATATATTCAAGTATAAGAACAGGCCCAAGAGAGGCCTCCATTTCAAATAATGGGGAATAGTAAAAGAGCTCTGATGATACTGATATTCAGCCATAGCCAGATCTGATATAGATACACTGCGGGATAATAATCATCACTTAGTACATACATAGTTGTTTCTCTTATTATTATTCAACGCTAGATAGTCCCCTAACACCTTGCAACTTTATTCAACTGTAAGCTCAGGGAACAACACTAAGATCTGCGGAAAGGGGAAACAGGAAGCTATATGATAAATATACGAGATGTGTTAGATGTTTTCTTTCTTTCTTTTCTTTTTCCCACTGATATAGCACTGATGCATGTTTGAGTTATCATTATATGTAACATGATTGATCAATACCATGTACAACCGCTTTTTGATATGTATTCTTATTAGACCATAATAAAGCTCTTTTGAAAAAAAAAAAAAAAAAAAAAAAAAAAAAGAAATATGGCTAGTCATACCTTAAGCAGAAAAGTCTGCCAACTGTTCCCCCCCAACTGAAGTTATCTCATCTCATCAGTCCTATGTGGGAACAGAAACCGATTTTAGTTACTGCTGCTAAAATCATACTCCTCTCACAAACAGAACTCTTCATCCTTTTCTGTTTCAGAGTAAATAGTACATACCAGCACTATTTTAAAATAACAAACTCTTGATAGTAGAATAAAAAACTACAACTAAATACCACATACTCTTCACCATCTCCGTGGAGATGCTGCTTGTTCAGCGGCAAAGAGAATGACTGGGGTGGGCGGAGCCTAGGAGGGACTATATGGACAGCTTTTGCTGTGCTCTTTGCCATTTCCTGTTGGGGAAGAGAATATTCCCACAAGTTATGGATGATGCCGTGGACCGGACACACCAATGTTGGAGAAAGTATCAAATTTGGAAAAGGTATGAAGCGAAGACCAAGTCGCAGCCTTACAAATCCGTTCAACAGAAGCATAATTTTTAAAAGCCCATGTGGAAGCCAACGCTCTAGTAGAGTGAGCTGTAATCCTTTCAGAAGGCTGCTGTCCAGCAGTCTCATATGCCAAACGGATGATGCTTTTCAGCCAAAAAGAAAGAGAGGTAGCTGTAGCTTTTTGACCTCTACGTTTTCCATAATAGACAACAAACAAAAAAGATGTTTGACGGAAATCTTTGGTTGCTTGCAAGTAAAACTTCAAAGCACGAACCACGTCCAAGTTGTGCAACAGACGCTCCTTCTTAGAGGAAAGATTAGGACACAGAGAAGGAACAACCATTTCCTGATTGATATTCCTATTAGTAACAACCTTAGGAAGGAATCCAGGTTTGGTACGCAAAACCACCTTATCAGCATGGAAAACACGATAAGGCGAGTCGCATTGTAATAAGATAGTTCAGAAACTCTTTGAGCCGAAGAGATAGCAACCAAAAACAGAATTTTCCAAGATAGAAGCTTAATATCTATGGAATGCATAGGTTCAAACGGAACCCCTTGAAGAACTTTAAGAACTAAATTCAAACTCCATGGCGGAGCAACAGGTTTAAACACAGGCTTGATTCTAACTAAAGCCTGACAGAACGACTCAACGTCTGGAACATCTGCCAGACGCTTGTGCAGTAGAATTGATAAAGCAGAAATATGTCCCTTTAAGGAACTAGCTGATAGCCCCTTCTCCAATCATTCTTGGAGAAAGGACAAAATCCTAGGAATCCTGATCTTACTCCATGAGTAGCCTTTGGATTTGCACCAATAAAGATATTTACGCCATATCTTTTGATAAATTTTCCTAGTGACAGGCTTTCGAGCCTGAATCAAGGTATCTATGACAGACTCAGAGAAACCCCGTTTGGATAAAATCAAGCGTTCAATCTCCAAGCAGGCAGCTGCAGAGAAACTAGATTTGGATGCTGGAACGGACCTTAAATCAAAAGGTCCTGTCTCAAGTGGCAGAGTCCATGGTGGAAAGGATGAAATATCCACCAGTTCTGCATACCAAGTCCTGCGTGGCCACGCAGGTGCTATCAAAATCACTGATGCTCTCTCCTGTTTGATTCTGGCAATCAAACAAGGAAGGAGAGGAAATGGTGGAAACACATAAGCCAGGTTGAACGACCAGGGTACTGCTAGAGCATCTATCAGTACTTCCTGAGGATCCCTTGACCTGGACCCATAACAAGGAAGTTTGGCGTTCTGACGGGATGCCATCAGATCCAATTCTGGTGTGCCCCATTGCTGAATCAATTGTGCAAACACCTCCGGATGGAGTTCCCACTGACGACTTAGAAAATCCGCTTCCCAGTTCTCCACTCCTGGGATATAGATTGCTGATAGATGGCAAGAGTGAGTCTCTGTCCATCGAATTATTTTGGTAACCTCTATCATCGCTAGAGAACTCTTTGTTCCCCCCTGTTGATTGATATATGCTACAGTCGTGATATTGTCCGACTGGAATCTTATGAATCTGGCCGAAGCCAGCTGAGGCCACGCCTGAAGCGCGTTGAATATCGCTCTCAGTTCTAGAATATTTATCGGGAGGAGAGCCTCCTGCTGAGACCACAAAACCCTGTGCTTTCAGGGAATTCCAGACTGCACCCCAGGCCTAATAGGCTGGCGTCCGTCGTCACTATGACCCACGCTGGCCTGCGGAAACACATTCCCTGGGACAGATGATCCTGAGACAACCACCAAAGAAGAGAGGCTCTGGTCTCTTGATCCAGATTTATCTGAGGAGATAAATCTGCATAATCCCCATTCCACTGATTGAGCATGCATAGTTGCAGTGGTCTGAGATGCAAGCGAGCAAACGGAACTATGTCAATTGCCGCTACCATTAGTCCGATTACCTCCATACACTGAGCCACTGACGGCCGAGGAATGGAATGAAGAGCTCGGCAGGTGGTTAACATCTTTGATTTCCTGACCTCCGTCAGAAAAATGTTCATGTCCAGCAATGGAACACTTGTGAGAGGGATAAGTGAACTTTTTTTTACGTTCACCTTCCACCCGTGAGATCTTAGAAAAGCCAACACGATGTCCGTGTAAGACTTGGCTAGTTGGTAAGTCGACGCCTGAATTAAGATATCGTCCAGATAAGGCACCACTGCTATGCCCCGCTGCCTTAGAACCGTCAGAAGGGAACCTAGCACCTTTGTGAAAATTCTGGGAGCTGTGGCCAACCCGAAGGGAAGAGCCACAAACTGTTAATGCTTGTCCAGAAAGGCGAACCTGAGGAACTGGTGATGATCTTTGTGGATAGGGATGTGTAGATACGCATCCTTTAAGTCCACGGTGGTCATATATTGACCCTCCTGGATCATTGGTAAAATAGTCCGAATGGTCTCCATCTTGAAAGATGGGACCCTGAGGAATTTGTTTAGGATCTTGAGATTTAAAATTGGTCTGAAGGTTCCCTCTTTTTTGGGAACCACAAACAGATTGGAGTAAAACCCCTGCCCCTGTTCTGCTTTCGGAAATGGGCGGATCACTCCCATGGTATATAGGTCTTCTACACAGCGCAAGAACGCCTCTCTTTTTGTCTGGTTTGCAGACAATTGAGAAAGATGGAATCTCCCCCTTGGAGGAGAATCTTTGAAATCTAGAAGATTTCTAAAGCCCAGGAGTCCTGAACGTCTCTTGCCCAAGCCTGAGCGAAGAGAGAAAGTCTGCCCCCTACTAGATCCAGTCCCAGATCGGGGGCTACCCCTTCATGCTGTCTTGGAGGCAGCAGTGGGCTTCTTGGCCTGTTTACCTTTGTTCCAAGTCTGGTTAGGTCTCCAGACTGACTTGGATTGAGCAAAATTCCCCTCTGGTTTTGCAGCAGGGGAAGAGGTAGAGGGACCACCTTTGAAGTTTCGAAAGGAACGAAAATTATTTTGTTTGGTCCTCATCTTATTTGAATTATCCTGAAGAAGGGCATGGCCTTTCCCTCCCAGTGATGTCTGAAATGATCTCTTTCAGTTCAGGCCCGAATAGGGTCTTACCTTTGAAAGGGATGGCGAAAAGCTTAGATTTTGATGACACATCAGCAGACCAGGACTTAAGCCATAACGCTCTACGCGCTAAAATGGCAAAACCTGAATTCTTTGCCGCTAATTTAGCCAGTTGAAAAGCGGCATCTGTAATGAAAGAATTAGCTAGCTTGAGAGCCTTAATTCTATCCAGAATATCATCTAATGGGTCTCAACTTGAAGAGCCTCCTCCAGAGCCTCGAACCAAAAAGCAGCTGCAGTAGTTACAGGAGCAATGCAGCCTATAGGTTGGAGAAGAAAACCCTGATGAACAAATACTTTCTTAAGGAGAACCCTCTAATTTTTTATCCATAGGATCTTTGAAAGCACAACTGTCCTCAATAGGTATAGTTGTACGCTTAGCCAGGGTAGATATAGCTCCCTCCACCTTAGGGAACCGTCTGCCACGAGTCACACATGGTATCTGATATGGGAAACATTTTCTTAAAAGTAGGAGGGGGAGCGACCGGAATACCTGGTCTATCCCACTCCTTAGTAACACTGTCCGAAATCCTCTTAGGGACCGGAAAAACATCAGTGTAGGCAGGAACCTCTAGAAATCTGTCCATTTTACACAATTTCTCTGGAACTACAATAGGGTCACAATCATCCAGAGTCCACTAAAACCTCCCTGAGCAACGAGCGGAGGTGTTCTAGTTTAAATTTAAAAGCCGTCAATATCTGAGGTCTGTCTGAGGGAACATCTTTCCTGAATAAGAAATCTCTCCCTCAGACAGCAAATCCCTCACCCCCAACTCAGAACATTGTGAGGGTACATCGGATATGGCTAATAAAGCGTCAGAGGGCTCAGCATTTGTTCTCACACCAGACCTACTGCGCTTCCCCTGCAACCCAGACAGCTTAGAAAAAAACCTCTGTAAGGGTAGTATTCATAACTGCCGCCATATCTTGCAGGGTGAAAGAATAGACGCACTAGAAGTACTTGGCATCGCTTGTGCGGCGCGTTAATGGTTGTGACACTGGGGAGAATTAGATGGCATAACCTGATTCCCTTCTGACTGAGAATCATCCTGCGACATACTTTTAGTAGCTAAAATATGTTCTTTGCAATTTATTGACCCTTTCAGTGCATGAGGGACACATTCTAAGTGGGGGTTCCACAATGGCTTCTAAACATATGGAACATTGACTTTCCTCAATGTCAGACATGTTGAACAGGCTAGTATTGACTACAAACAAGCTTGAAAAACACTTTATTTAGTGAAAAAACAACAATCTTAAAAAACTGTACTGCGCCTTTAAGAGAAAAAAAAGCATACATGGTTCTGCAAAACTGCTTTAAAATACACCCAAAACTTTCCAATTTTTTGATAGCATACTCAATTTGTGTAGTTAAAGCTTGCCCCACAAGAAATTAAAACATATTAAACCCTTTAATGTGCAAACTGGATTGAAATAAGGCCTAAATCCAGAAAAAAACACACCCAGCACCTCGCCTACCTGCCCTCAGGGATAGTAAATATGGGGTTAAAGCTTCGATTTGGCCCAAAACATTCACAAGGGCCCTCAGGAGTTGGAGCTTGCGGAGTGAAAACAACAGCGCATCTGAGGCGCGAAAATAGGCCCCGCCCATCTCACTCGATGTCCCTACAGCCTTAAAGAACCGCACCAGAGCGGTTTTAAACTAGCCATGTGGGTTCTGAGACCCAAAAAATAAGCCAAGTGTACCCTCAAAAAGTTGCCCACAAAATGTTAAAAGCACTCCCAGTTACAAAAACGTTTGCCCACAAACATTCAAAAACTCAGTGTCAACCTCTTTTAATTAGCCCCTTATTGCAAGCTTAGTAATGCCCTTCTATAGCTCTTAGGATTACTGCTTACCCTTACCCTCATGGGGATACTGTCAGCCTTTCTGAAATACACAGTCTCTCCAGAAAAAATGACTGAACATAGCTCACTGCTATATAGCATGAAAACGTTCCTCACACTGAAGTTTCCTGCACTCCTCAGCCTCTGTGGGAACTGTACTGGATCTTAGTGACAAATGCTAAGATCATCATCCTCCAGGCAGAAGTGTTCATCCATCTGTTGCCTGAGAGTAAATAGTACACACCGGTACCATTTAAAAAAAACCTCTTGCTTGAAGAAATTAAAAACTAATATTTTATCACCTCTTTCACTTTACCCTTCTAGTACTTAGAGTAGGCAAAGAGAATGACTGGGGGGTGGAGCTAAGGGAAGAACTATATAGACAGCTCTGCTGTGGTGTTCTTTGCCACTTCCTGTTAGCAGGAGGATAATATCCCACAAGTAAAGGATGAATCCGTGGACTCATCGTACCTTATAGAAGAAACAATCTTTTTTTTTTGCTATATTTAAAATAAAATTCACATACTGAGTGTTACAAATATAAAACTTTAGACTAAAAGTTTACATTAACATGTTTGTCCAATTTTTAAGCAGCAGAATACATTTTTGCAATGAAAAGATCAGTCTACACAAAATTGTTATTGTTTAAAAAGATAGATAATTCCTTTACTGCCCATTCCACAGCTTTGCACAACCAATTGTTATTATAATATACTTTATAACATTTAAACCTCTACATTTCTGCCTGTTTCAAAGGCTCTATAGACAGATTTTTAATCAAATGCTTTTTTATTTGCTTTTCACAACAGGAGACTGCTAGTGGGCCATATAGGTAACATTGTGTTCACGCCCGAGGAGCTATTTAAGATTTAGCACAACACAGTACTAAGTCAATAGATAATAAATAATTAGTCATGTGATCAGGGGGCTGTCATAAGATGCTTAGATACAAGGTAATCAGAGGTCAAAAGTATATTAATATAACAGTGTGTTGGCGTGTGGCAAAACTGGGCAATGGATAATAAAGGGATTATCTATGTATCTTTTAAAACAATAAAAAGTCTGTTGTAGACTGTCCCTTTAAGCAAAACAAAACCACAAACTGTTTGAAAAGAGGTAGAACTAGTAATAGGTAGACTATCACTGTTGATAACATTCTGTTATTCACTCTTTCTGAAACCTTGTACAACATGCTCCTGGCTTAGACTGGGCTCTCTTTTTGGAAGGCATATAGCCTGCAGCAGAGAAGAGTGCTCAAGATGATGTTGAGGTGGACTGAGATGCATAAGTAGGGTTTTGCCAATTTTAAAAAGGTGGGATATTTATCTTTATTAGGTCTCCACCAATGCTAGGGGCCTCTTAAAGTGATCCTGGTCTTCATTCTGACATAAAAATATCTTGAATATCTACTTGCAATGGTAAATACCAGCTATAAAGTTAGGAAAAAAAAATAACTAGTCCGCTCTTAAAATAACAGATATATATACTTAAAGAGGTTGATTCTGGTAAATTATAAAAGTATTTTAAAAAATATAAAAAAACTTAAAAAGTCAAAAGCGCTAAGGACTTATATCAATAACAGGACAAAGCATTACACATTTATCTATACAGTACATATTCAACAATAGCAAGCAATACTCTAATAATTGTGCAAACAGATAAAAGTGCACATCAATTAAATTAACTCCCATCAATCTAGGGCTATGTGTAGATAACAAGCTCGAAACTATATAATATAAAGCATATTCCCAAATCACCTGATTTAATATAACAAATACAAATGAGGACTCCTATTATTTCTGGGTTGCACATAAGCCAGGAGTAGTTGTAAAATTATAATGTCCTGAAAAACTGTAGATGTTCTTTAGACTAAGGGTATAACCATAAAACACAATACCATGTGCAGGAGCTCACTGGAGTAAGGTAGCTGGTGCCGTGCACAGACCAACTAATTACAAACCAAGATAATGAGATTTGTTGTCAACTATTTTTATAATCGCTAATTGTTGATTATATCAATCAGTTGTTGCAGCTTTAAACAAAATACAACAAAATCTGTGTGATTTGCAGTGGATATGTATATGTGTTTGCACATGCATGTGTGTGTATATACATACACATACATACATTATATATATATATATATATATATATATATATTAACAGTAAAAGAGTCAAATGATGTAACCGAGTCAAAACAGTCAAAACATAGAAACTACAAAGATACATTTTATGTTATTCCTTATTTGTTAAAGGGGATAGAAGGGTTAAAAAATTGAAATGTGCATGGTGCATATAAATTTTAAGTAGAATATCGTGTGCGATATACTTCCATTAGCAAAAAATGCTTCTAATAAAAGTTATTACTGTTTTTTTAATGGCATACGCACATATGCTGCAAAGGCTCATGCACCCCTATTCAAGCTCAGAGTATATATTGTGTCGGTGAAGACTTAGTTTGTGTCATACAAGCCACTGCAGAGAAGGTGTAGTGTTTGAACACTGGTACAAAAGGTCCTCACAGCATATCTGTGTATGCCACTGAAAAACAGTAATGATATTTACTAGAAGAATTTTTGCTGATGGAAGTATACTTCTGTGTAAAACTGAAATGCGCCCATGCAATTTTAAATTTTGACAATTCTATCCCTTAAATATTATATGCTACATGTGTCTATGTTTAGCAACTCAAGTGATAAAATCATTAACCACTAAAAAGAATTATGTATATTTTATGACTTCTGTGGTATAAATGTGATTACTAAAGCAAACCATTCACATGAACATTAGACAACCGTTTCACATTTTCAGCATAAAAAAAATCTAAACAATTGACAACAACAGCCAGAAAGCAAACATAAAGGAGTTGGGGGGAGTTAGCCGATAGCCACAGAATGTCCTATGAATGAAGAGTGATGATGTCATGCTATTCTATCTTTTAAAAGCACCAGTCTTACAAAAGAACATTGTTGGTACAGCAACAGTCTAACATCTCACAAAGCATCAGCGTAAATCTGTACAGACATTTTAAGCCAAAAATTTAAAGTAGATAACCAATTTCAGCACAAAATGTCAGTTAAACAGAGCCATTTCTTAGCAGTAAATTTGTGCAGTTTGTTATACAGTGTAACAATTCATAAAACGTACATTAAAAATACTAAACAGCCATGTACTTTACTTTTAACTCTGATCTTTTGCATTATTCTTCATTATTTATAAAAAATCCTACACTTGCTCCTCTAAAAAGGTTTGATTTTGTTTCATATAAATCTGTTAATCACTTTTCTAAAAGCCATTAACAGGGAACAAAATTTCAGAAAAACAACATTATATGCATTCAAATCAGTTTTTGTAAGCAAACATTTAAATCAAAACTAGATTATTTTAACTTCCAGGGAGTTAGATTTCTTGTAAAATTATTAAATCTACCAGAAAATTGTCAGAACATTTAAAAAGAAATGTGCAATATACACTGGTGTTCAAAAGTTTGGGGTCACTTCGACATTTCCGTAATTTCCATGAAATCAGTTTGAATAGGAAATATAGTAATTAAAAAGGTTAGAAATATTAATTTTAAGTGAAGTAATAATTTGTGTCCTTCATATTTTGCTGTAATCAAATCCTCCATATGCAGCAATTTACAGTCTTGCAGACCTTTGCGGCACTCTAGTTGTCAAGTTGCTGAGATAATTTTAGAGGTTTCACCCCATGCTTCCTGAAGCACCTCCCATATGTTGGCATTGGCTTGATGGGCACTTCTTACGTACCATGCGGTCAAGCTGCTCCTACAAAAGTTCAATAGGGTTAAGATCTGGTGACTGTGCTGGCCAATCTATTAAAAACAGAATAACAGCTGACTTCCTCTACCTTAGATAGTTGCATAGTTTGGAGCTGTGCTTTGTGTCATTGCAAAATGGAGTGATAGCCTTCCTTCTACATGGTCCATTTTACCTTGTAAAAATCTCCCACTTTACCACCACCAAAGCACCCCTACACCATCACATTGCCTCCACCGTGCTTGAAAGATACCGTCAAGCCCTCCTCCAGCATCTTTTCATTCAGTCTGCATTCTCACAAATTTTCTTCTTTGTGATCCAAACACCTCAAAACTTAGATTTGTCCGTTCAGAACACTGTTGTCCCAGTGTCCGAGTGTCTGAGCAATAAAAAGAAGATGGGCAAAAGATCACAGTCTGAGAGTATGGCTTTTTCTTTGCAACACTGCCTAGAAGGCCAGCACCCTGGAGTCGCCTCTTCACCCGTTTACATTGAGACTGGTTGTTTGTTGCGGGTACTATTTAATGAAGCTACCAGTTAAGAACCTGTAAAACATCTGATTCTCAAATCTAGACACTCTATTGTATTTGTTGTCTTGCTCAGTTGCACACTGGGTCTCCCACTGCATTTTCTATTCTGGTTAGAGCCAGTTGGCACTGTTCTGCAAAGGGAGTAGAACAAAATGCTGTAGGAGATTTTCAGTTTCTTGGCAAATTCTCGTATGGAATAGCCTTCATTTCTCAGAACAAGAATGACTGGTGAGCTTCAGTAGAAAGTTATTAGTTTCTGACCATCTTGAGCCTGTAATAGAACCCACAATTGCTGATACTCCAGATACTCAGCTAGTCTAATAAAGGCCAGGTTTTATAACTTCTTTAAATCAGCACAACCGTTTTCAGCTGTGCTAACAATTTCAAAAGGGGTTTTCTAATGATCAATTAGATTTTTAAAAGATAAACTTGGATTAGCAAACATAACGTGCAATTGAAACACAACAGATGGTTGCTGATAATGGATCTCTGTACACCTATGTAGATATACCATTAAAAGAATCAGCCTTTTCCAGCTACAATCATCATTTACAAGATTAAAAATGGTCTACACTGTATTTCTGATCAATTTTATGTTATTGTAATGGACAAAAAAAAAAAACCTCTTGATCCCAAACTTTTGAAAACTAGTGTATATGGAATGTTTCTTGTACCCTATTATTTTAATGTACCACTTTACTTACTATATTACCAAGCCAAACACTAGGCCATAAACTAAGATAAAAGATGAAAATATGAATTGGGTTCTTTGAATTGTATAACGATGCAGTTACTTATTTATTGAATCTAAATAAAATTCAAGACTAGATTCAGATAAGGATTTCATATTTCTGAGGTTGCCTAATATTTCGGGGGGGCTGGGTTTTTTTTTTCAGGCAGGACCACACTGATATACTGCAGGAAAATTCTTCTATCTGAAAAGCACATTTTGGGCTAAAAGAGGCTCCTGGGGTAGTGACTAGCCACAGAACAAGTGATTGTGCTTTTATTATTTCCCTAGCTGAGTTCTTCTCATATCTGTTATGTTCCTTTTACAGAACTAAAAACATTTAAGATATAGAAACTGACACAAAATGTTGAGCTTACTTTTGGTAATTTCTGTATGAGCTCTCACACAACAATGAAGAAAAAAATAAATGCCTTGAGCATGATTTGAACTTGTGAACATTTAAAGGGACAGTAAAAAAAAAATAAAATATTTAGATATAGGGTGCAATTTAAAACAACTTTCCTATTTATTTCTATTATCAACATTGATTTGTTCTCTTAGTATTCTTTGTTGAAGGCAAATCCTAGGTAGGCGGATAAGAGCTAAGAAGGGTGCATGTGCCTTTAGCAGTCTATGGAAGCAGTGTTTGTAACTATGTACAACATTGCTAGAAACAATGTTGCAAACACTGCGGCCAGATGACTTAAAGGGGACACTAAACACATTTTTTCTTTAATGATTCAGATATAGCAAGCAATTTTAAGCTACTTTCTAATTTACTCCTATTATCAATTTTTTCTTCGTTCTCTTGCTATCTTTAATTTAAAAAGCAGTTATGTAAACCTTAGGAGCTGGCACATTTTTGGTTCAGAACCTGGGTTTCACTTGCTTATTGGTGGCTAAATGTAAGCCACCAATAAGCAAGCGCTATCCAGGGTGATGAATTTAAAATTGTCTGGCTCTTAAACTTACATTTCCTGCTTTTTAAATAAAGATAGCAAGAAAATGAAAAAATGTGATAATAGGAGTATTAGAAAATTGCTTAAAATTGCATGTTCTATCTAAATCACGAGAGAGAAAAAATTGGGTTTAGAATCCCTTTAAGACACATGCATGCTCCTGAACTCACCTAGGATTTTTAATAGTTATTTAAATGTCAGCTATATTCAATCAACTTAAGTTTAATTTTGACTTTACTCCATCTTTAAAATCACAGAAAGGTCTATTTTCTGAGCTATCCAAAATGCTCGATAAGTTCCTAATTAGTTTAAATTGAAGGGTTTTTTTTATTTGTTTTTTAAAACACCAGTAAATGATACAAACCTGCTCAGATTTTGTAATATTGTTTTAAAAATAAAACTACAGTCAGTGATCAAACAAATTGGTCTGGTTGGGGAAAAACTCAGATAAACGCCCATAAATATGAAAAATTATAACAAACAAGGGTAGCACAAGATTTTCAAGAGCGTTCTTTACTTGCCATTTTCAGACAGTAGAGATACACAACCAGGGTGAATAAAAAAACAGTTTTAAAATAAAAAAATTCATTTAAAATTAGATTATTTTTTTTAAATTTAAATAGAATTTTTTTATTTATTTTTTTTTAAATGCTTTTGGAGGAAAACAATCTAAAAATTTCACATTTAGTGCTAATTCATTTAAGGGGCCTTAAACAATAAACAAACTAAGACAACTATAACTATAATCTGTATATGCAGATTTTGAATTTAAAATACAAGAGAGGACAATACAATACAACGATAGGCTTCTAGGTACAAGAGGCCATTTGACTATTCTTACGTATGCATGTCTCATTCAGCTAGTGCACATGAGCAGAAGGACCAGTAACGTTAGGACATGTCACAAGCCCTTTGAGATTCTCTCTGTGCATGCACAATAGCTGAAAAACAAGAGTTTGCATTCTTCTTATTCCAGATCTGGATATAAAGTTTATAAACAATAGCAAGCTACATTAATAACATGCTACTTGCTATTCATGTTTATTGCCAAATGTCGCTTTAAAACATCCCCTGCTAGGATGCGTCTCAATCATGAAAACTATTATACTGTATTGTATTTTTTATGCTTTAAAACCACTAATGGGAGATGACAAAAGTGCAACAAAGCATATATGTTACATTAAACATATGAATGGAGATTTCAGTAAAAAGAATGAAAATTGTACACCAATTAAAGAAACCAAATGCACATCATAGAAAAAAACAAATTGCAAATAATAACATTACAGAGGCCCTTGGACCTTACCTTCAATATAACCATAACAGAGGGGATAAAAGATGCAAATATAAGATCTTACAGGGTTAAACCTGGTTATATGTTATACAGTGCAGGCTATCAAGTCGTGATAACCCCAGCACTGTTTACTGTTAAGAAGTTGTGAAGACACTATAAAATTAAAGATTATAAAAATTTAAACTAAGCAGCAGCGCCCATTAATGTGCTGAGGAGGAATGCCAACATTCAAAGTAGTATATCTCATAAATAAGGCACACGACAGGTAAATAGTAAGAGTACAGATTTGCAATGATTAGATAAGTTATTAGTTAGGGCTAGATTTACTATCCTAGCAGGACAGGTTTGCAAGTAGCAAACCTGCCATCGCCACTTACGATGTTGCACCGCACGGCAAAATGTAACATTGCACAAGAGGATTCTTATGCAGACACCCCCCTGCTCAAAATGAGTGAGTTTAACTTTCCTCCTGACATTCAAAATGCAAAGCAGTCAAGGATCTGGGAAGCACTTCAGAATGGTTGATTTCACTGGCCTCTGTAGCAATTACCAACCTCCATTGCCAAGCCGGGACAGTACAAGTTACTTATCAGAGCATGAAAAGAAGCGCACACACACTTTATATTATAGTTCCTAAACCAGAGCCCAAAAGTGGTAGTTGGGCCACTCACAGAGAGCAGCAAGGAAATATTGTACCTGAAGTCTCCTTTTAGAATGCATAATCTCATAAAAGCATCATGCAACATTATATTTGTAAGAGTTGATGCATATAAAGCAGTCCCATTCCTGCTGCACTACACAGATAACAGGAGGGGTGATGAGGACAAATCTCAAAGAATGGTATTCTTGGTTGAAAGCTAAACCTAGGGTAGGTTCAACTGATTTTCTAAGCTGTGAAGGTCGCTTCTTATCTCAGTGCACTGTGACAGTTTTTCAGTTTTACAGATCATGTGTGCATTTAGATAATATTGTGCTCACTCCCGTGGATTTATTTATGAGTCTCACTACTTGGCTAAAATGCAAAGTCTGTCAAAAGAACTGAGATAAGGGGACAGTCTACAGAGGCTTACATACAAGGTAACCACAGAGGTAAAAAGTATATTAAAGTAAAAGTCAATTTTACGATCCTTGAATACCAATATGCATTCACCTACTATAAAAACTATATGTTGCCTATTTTTTTTTCTCAATATTAGCCCAGAGGCAGAACTTTTTTCATTTTTCTGCAATGAGAATTTTTTAGTGAAAATGTTTCTGCAGTGTCTCTAAAGAGTCGGTGTTGCTGTGTTTGTTGCCCTTACTCGGTGTGCGATGAGGACAGGTTAATGTACAGCCTCGCTGATGTCTGCTGTACGTTCCCACAGTCTACTGTACTGCTGCGTCTATATGCTTATTTCGGAGGGGCTGATGCTTACTGAGACAGATTGCGGTACACTGCTAACTTCGTTCCGATCGTTGTTTGTGAATTTAGTGATGTCAGTAGATGAGATTCCCTTTTCATTCTACTGCGCATGCGGCTATCATGAACGCTCCTCTACACACTGAGGAAAATTCTGTGATAGCCGCATGCGCATTCCAAGCCGGGGGCGTAGATGAACCGTTTTAGACACCACTGGGGGAACCAATCAGTTCAATATAGAGGTTTTTCATCACGAACACACAAAAAAAAATAATTCATGCAGGTGGAGGAACGACGATCAAATTTAGCGGCTTAAAAAGGTACATAAGTAGGAGTTTAAGAAAGCAATAAAAAAAATGATGAATGAAAGTTATTTTTGGATATACTTTAATGACATTCATAGCTGATTATGGTATAGTTAATATTTCACTTTAATATAAGAATGTTGGTTATGTAAAACTGGGTTTACATAATGGGTAATAAAAGGGATTATCTATCTTTTTAAACAATAACAATTTCAAATAGACTCCCTTAAAATAAATAATATTCTTTCCACACACAAAAAATACATAAAAAACAAATTGAAAAATAAACAAAGTTTGAAACAGGATATCTTTTTTGAAACATAACGTATCCTTTTTTCATTTTAAAGAACTTATACCAAGTAAGAGCTTTATATAGAATGTTTTGTTATGCATAATAAAAACAACTTTTGCAATATAGCTATAACATTTATTTTGCCCACTTTTCATGCAATTTAGCTCTGAAAACAAGGCTTTTCTATTGCTCAGAACTTGAAATGTACCCTACTGTATTTGTCAAGGCTATCACTGCCACATTTCTGCCTCTAATTGTGTTTGACTGAAACGGCAAAACTGCCTTTTATACTAACATAAAGACACTGGCTAGCCTTGTTGTCTGCATACTCAAACCCAGATTGGCTCTCCAAATGAGGCAAACTGGGAATGGAGTTTGGATTTGAAAAAGAAATGCAGCAAACTTTAGACTTTATTTATTTTTCTTCCAGATTTCATTTAAAAGTATTCTAAATTCTGAGACAGATAGCATAATAAGATTTCATTCCAAATGAGTAAGAGTTTGTAGCAATAGCCACCACACCCAGTATTATGATTAGCCTTGCATGGACTGTTTTATTTTCAAAATCTATTTTTGTACATCAGTCTGGCTTGAGAGCAGCATTCCTAATAACAAATGAAGAAATCAGTTAACTGAAAACAAACTAGAAGGCAGGAGATCAGGTAAGTGTGGGTATAAAATAAATGAACATACGGATATTTATTGTTTTAACCAGGGGTTGTACAAATGTCAGAAAGAAAGGATGCAAGGCGACTAAACATTTTAGTGCTTGCTCTCTTACTACATATGCCTATATAAAATCATTAACTAGCCCATAAAAAAAAATCCTTCACATACAAGGAAGCTCCTAAGCTGAAAATGAATTTATGAACTCAACCAGATCAGGTCACATGTGGTACTATTAACTTGCAAATGGATATGCATATAAGTGTCAATATTGTTTGCTCCCAGAAATATCAGGTAAATAGGTAAAAAAAAAAAAAAAATCACTGACCAAGTGATCCATCCATAGAGAAAAACTAAAAATATCTTCTTTAATTCACAGGGCACACAACAAGCTTATATGCTTTGGCCAAAAAATAGTACTAAACTGTTTTTTTCATGCAATTTTGTATATAGTGAACAGAGAAAGATAGAAACCCCTTTATCAAAAACTGTTTAGGACCGGAAAAGGTTTGGATTTTGTAATACAGATAGCCCTCAGTTTACGCCGGGGTTAGGTTCCAGAAGGAATGGTTGTAAATCGAAACCGTTGTAAAATGAAACCCAGTTTATAATGTAAGTCAATGGGAAGTGAGGGAGTTAGGTTCCAGGCCCCTCTCAAAATTGTCATAAGTAAGACCTAATACATTATTTTTAAAGCTTTGAAATGAAGACTTTAAATGCTAAACAGCATTATAAACCTAATAAAATAATCACACAACACAGACTTTACTTGCATTTTTCTGCAAACAGTTCTTTCTATGCATTCCAATCTGGACTGATTTATAGACAGGAAGATCTTGTTACTTTGAAATCTGCTCGATAGCTCAGGTCTGGTTAAACTGAAATTTCAGCTTGCTTGGCTTGCATATCTTTGCTGCAACACAAGCGGACAGCTCCACCTACTGGCTATTTTAATCAATGCACTACTTCTCAATGCTTTTCAATAGCAGACTGAAAAAAAAGGTTGTTATTCTGAAACGGTGCAAATTGAACCGTTGTAAACCGAGGGCCACCTGTAGTTTGGATCTTGGAATATTTATATATTTGCATCTTTAAAATAGAAAAGCTTAAAGGGGGATTGGACCAATTGTAGTAAACAACAATATCTTATGTGATTTAGTCCAGGGCTCAACAAACCCAGACACAAGGGTGCCACTGGCCCCTTAAAAATAAGGCTTTGGCAGCCAGATTTGGAGCCCCATGTGACCCTCGCTAATCCCTATCGGCCGCTGCTTACCTATACCAGACACACCTAAAACTTAGCCCAGTGTGGCTGGATCCTTTCCTAGCTGCGTGGCTATGAACTAAAAGTCTCACTGTGTAGCACAGCCACAAGGGAGGATGCCTACATCACCTGGAAAGTGTGGTGCAATGCTGGCCCCAGAGTTTCCTTTATGTGTCTGTGGAAAAAACATAATATATGTAAGAACTTACCTGATAAATTAATTTATTTCATAATGGCAAGAGTCCCTGAGCTAGTGACTTATGGGATATACATTCCTACCAGGAGGGGGCAAAGTTTCCCAAACCTCAAAATGCCTATAAATACACCTCCCACCACACACATACTTCAGTTTAACGTATAAAATGTACTAAAATGTTTAAGCCCTATTCCCGCCGCTCCCGGACCCCGCCGCAACCTAAATAAAAAGTTATTAACCCCTATACCGCCGCTCCCGGACACCGCCGCTACTAAATAAACTTATTAACCCCTAAACCTCTGGCCTCCCACATCACCACCACTAACTAAACCTATTAACCCCTAAACCACCAGCCCCCCACATCGCCATAAACTAAATGAAGCTATTAACCCCTAAACCTAACAACCCGCTAACTTTAAATTAAAATTACAATATCTCTATCTTAAAATAAATTTAAACTTACCTGTAGAATTAAAATAAACTAATTCTAAACTATTCATTAACCTACCCTAACTATTATACTACAATTATTAAACTACCATTAAATTAACCAAATGACATATTAAAAATCCCTAACCCTACTCATATTATTTAAATAAAACGCTTGTCATGATACAATCATGAGAAGTAGTTGATACCTGGATTGGCTACCCGACAGAGGTGGTATTGTGTTCTCAGCCTGGAAAAGGTTAATGTGAATTGCCTTTTTCTGTGTGTGAAATCTGCTTTCAGAAAAGCTGTAAGCCGAGACCCCCCCTCCCTCCTTAGCCCGTCACAGGTCTGAGGTGAAGTGTTCTTTGTGTAACTGGTAACTGTGTGTAGGAATGCAAAAAGCTCCTCCCCTACTGGGAGCTAAGACTTGTTTGCATTGGCTGTACTCCTTGTAAATTATAACCAGGGCGTTGTCTTTGACAAGAAAAAGAAAGTTTTAGTTTAAGTATGTAACAGAAAGACTTGTGGGTAGAACTGCCCTGGGACTCAAGTCATTAACATCATGAACAGCAGTTCTCCACATATCTAAAGGAATTTGATAATAAGTAAGATATTGTGTTTCTATTATTTTTATGTCCCCTATTCTTTTTAAAGAATTGTAACTCTGCAATTGTATGTTATTTTGAATGTCCTTATAATTTCGCACTGTGTAACCTGTATTGATATTTTTGTTATTAAACACATAGAAAATCTCATTCTGTCTTTTGGGCTCTAATATCCAAATTCACACTCCTGTTGAGACAAGGTTAAAGGCACGTTACCCAATTGTTAAATTGTGTGAGTTTTTGGGGTTTCCCAAAACGACCCTTTAATTTAGAAGTTTTGGTGGTGGCAGAAAAAATGTTAATTAGAGCGGTGTGGACAGGATTTGGGGGCTAATGTGGTATCCCTTTTAAGGTCCTTTTGTAGAGTTGTAATGTTAAGGGAACCAGAGCTGTGTGCCATTAACCCCTTCATGTGATTCAACACAAACTGGCTGGCAGCGGTGGGGATATTTAGAATATTTTTGTGCTATTTGTATGGTACTAAAAGAAATTACATGTTTTTGTGTAATTTTCCAAAGACAGAACTCAGTGCCTAATTACGGAGACATACAGTGCAAAGAAGCATTTCTTTTTCCCTCCCTCTTGTTGTTTGTTGCTACTCATTATGGAAGCATATAGGAAGATGCCGAAGGAATCCCTGGAGCTGCTTTGCCAGGAGAGAGCCATTTCAACTTTTGGCAAAACAAAGGAGCAGTTGGTCCAGGAACTGCAGCAGGCAGATGACATTCCAGCAGAGCAGGAAACAGGCACTGAAAGGGTTACTGTGGAACTGATAACCCAGGAGATGGTAGAAAGAAAGAAAGAAAGAAAGAAAGAAAGAGAGAAAGAAAGAGAGAAAGAAAGAGAGAAAGAAAGAAAGAAAGAAAGAAAGAAAGAGAGAAAGAAAGAAAGAAAGAGAGAAAGAAAGAGAGAAAGAAAGAAAGAGAGAAAGAGAGAAAGAAAGAAAGAAAGAAAGAAAGAGAGAGAAAGAAAGACAGAAAGAAAGAGAGAAAGAAAGAAAGAAAGAAAGAGAGAAAGAAAGAAAGAGAGAAAGAGAGAAAGAAAGAAAGAGAGAAAGAGAGAAAGAGAGAAAGAGAGAAAGATAAAGAGAGAGAGAGAGAGAGAGAGAGAGACTGCCGAGAGGATGGCTCCAGATAGAGAGCGAGAGAGAAAGGAAAAGGATGCTCAACGGAGACATGAGCTGGAGGTTATGCAGATGAACAGAACCAGCCTGTCTCCCCAAACCAGTGAACGCGGGGAAACAGCAACAGAGAGGCCCCACCTGGAGTATTTTCCAATGTTGGAAAGAGACACTGACTTGGATGTTTTTTTGAGGGGCTTTGAGAAGGTATGCAAGCAGTATCAGCTGCCCCCAGAGCAATGGGTTCGCTATTTAGCTCCTCGTCTGAAGGGTAAAGCACTGGATGTATTTGCTTCACTTCCAGTGGAGGATGATCAGGACTATGAGGCCATAAAAACAAAATTTATCCTTACCTGATAAATTTCTTTCTCTTGCGATGTATCGAGCCCACCGATTCATCCAATACTTGTGGGATATTCTCCTTCCCAACAGGAAGTGGCAAAAAGAGCACCCACAGCAGAGCTGTCTATATAGCCCCTCCCCTAACTCCACCCCCCAGTCATTCGACCGAAGGTTAGGAAGAAAAAGGAGAAACTATAGGGTGCAGAGGTGACTGAAGTTTTTAATAAAATATACTACCTGTCTTAAATAGACAGGGCGGGCCGTGGACTCAATACATCGCAAGAGAAAGAAATTTATCAGGGAAGCATAAATTTTGTTTTCTCTTGCAAGATGTATCGAGTCCACGGATTCATCCAATACTTGTGGGATACCAATACCAAAGCTTTAGGACACGGATGAAGGGAGGGACAAGACAGGTACCTAAACGGAAGGCACCACTGCTTGTAGAACCTTTCTCCCAAAAATTGCCTCCGAAGATGCAAAAGCATCAAATTTGGAAAATTTGGAAAAAGTATGAAGCGAAGACCAAGTCGCCGCCTTACAAATCTGTTCAACAGAAGCCTCATTTTTAAAAGCCCATGTGGAAGCCACTGATCTAGTAGAGTGAGTAGTAATCCTTTTAGGAGGCTGCTGGCCAGCAGTCTCATAAGCCAAACGTATTATGCTTTTCAGCCAAAAAGAAAGAGAGAGGTTGTCGTAGCCTTTTGACCTCTCCGCTTTCCAGAATAGACAACAATGAAGATGTTTGCCGGAAATCTTTAGTTGCTTGCAAGTAGAAATTTAAAGCACGAACCACATCTAGGTTGTGCAACAGACGTTCCTTCTTGGAAGAAGGATTAGGACACAGAGAAGGAACAACAATTTCCTGATTGATATTCCTATTAGAAACAACCTTAGGAAGGAATCCAGGTTTGGTACGCAAAACCACCTTATCCGCATGGAAAACAAGATAAGGTGAGTCGCACTGTAAAGCAGATAATTCAGAAACTCTTCGAGCCGAAGAGATAGCTACTAAAAACAGAACTTTCCAAGATAGAAGCTAAATATCTATGGAATGCATAGGTTCAAACGGAACCCCTTGAAGAACTTTAAGACTTAAATTTAAACCCCATGGTGGAGCAACAGGTTTAAACACAGGCTTGATTCTAACTAAAGCCCGACTAAATGCCTGAACGTCTGGAACATCTGCCAGACGCTTGTGTAAAAGAATAGGCAAAGCAGATATCTGTCCCTTTAAGGAACTAGCTGATAATGCCTTCTCCAATCCTTCTTGGAGAAAAGACAATATTCTAGGAATCCCAATCTTACTCCATGAGTAACCCTTGGATTCACACCAATAAAGATATTTACGCCATATCTTATGATAGATTTTCCTGGTGACAGGCTTTCTAGCCTGATTCAAGGTATCAATGACCGACTCAGAGAAACTACGCTTTGATAAAATCATGCGTTCAATCTCCAAGCAGTCAGCCGCAGAGAAATTAGATTTGGAAGCTTGAATGGACCCTGAATTAGAAAGTCCTGCTTCATCGGCAGAGTCCACGGTGGAACAGATGACATGTCCACCAGATCTGCATACCAAGTCCTGCGTGGCCACGCAGGTGCTATCAAAATCCCTGAAGCTCTCTCCTGCTTGATTCTGGCAATCAGACGAGGAAGAAGAGGAAATGGTGGAAACACATAGGCCAGGTTGAAGGACCAGGGCACTGCTAGCGCATCTATTAGTACTGCCTGGGGATCCCTTGACCTGGATCCGTAACAAGGAAGCTTGGCGTTCTGACGAGACGCCATCAGATCTAATTCTGGTGTGCCCCATAGCGGAATCAGTTGGGCAAATACTTCCGGATGGAGCTCCCACTCCCCCGGATGAAAAATCTGACGACTTAGGAAATCCGCCTCCCAGTTCTCTACCCCTGGGATATGGATTGCTGAAAGATGGCAAGAGTGAGTCTCTGCCCATCGGATTATTTTGTTTACCTCTATCATGGATAGAGAACTCCGTGTTCCTCCTTGATGATTGATATAAGCTACAGTCGTGATGTTGTCCGACTGAAATCTGAATTTGGCCGCAGCCAGTTGAGGCCACGCCTGAAGCGCATTGAATATCGCTCTCAGTTCTAGAATATTTATCGGGAGGAGAGCCTCCTCCTGAGTCCATAGACCCTGTGCTTTCAGGGAGTTCCAGACTGCACCCCAGCCCAGTAGGCTGGCATCTGTCGTTACTATGACCCACTCTGGCCTGCGGAAACACATTCCTCGGGACAGGTGAACCTGTGACAACCACTAGAGAAGAGAATCTTTGGTCTCCTGATCCAGATGTATCTGAGGAGATAAATCTGCATAATACCCATTCCACTGTTCGATGCTATGCCACAGTTGCATTGGTCTGAGGTGTAGACGAGCAAATGGAACTATGTCCATTGCCGCTACCCATTAGTCCCGATTACCTCCATACACTGAGCTACTGACGGCTCGAGGAATGGGAGTGAAGAGCTCGGCAGGTGGTTACAAGTTTGATTTCCTGAACCTCCTGTCAGAAATATTTTCATTTCCTACCGAGTCTATCAGAGTCCCTAGGAAGGAAACTCTTGTGAGAGGGGAAGAGGAGAACTCTTTTTTTTGTTCCCCTTCCACCATGAGATCTCCAGAAAAGCCAACACGTATGTCCCGTTAGGAGGACTTGGCTAGTTGGAAAGTCGACGCTTGAATTAAGATGTCGTCTAGATAAGCACTACTTCGAACCGCCAGAAGGGACCCTAGCACCTATGTGAAACTTCTGGGAGCCGTGGCCACCCGAAGGGAAGGGCCACAAACTGGTAATGCCTATCCAGAAAGGCGAACCTGAGAAATTGGTGATGATCTCTGTGAATAGGGATGTGCAGATATGCATCCTTTTAAGTCCACGGGTGGTCATGATATTGACCCTCCTGGATCAGTGGCAGAATAGTCCCGAATAGTCTCCATCCTTGAAAGATGGGACTTTGAGGAATTTGTTTAAGATCTTGAGATCCAAGATTGGTCTGAAAAGTTCCTTCTTTTTTGGGAACCACAAACAAGGTTTCCAGTAAAACCCTAGCCCCTTGTTCCGCTTTTGGAACTGGCGTGAATCACTCTCATGGTATGTAGGTCTTCTACACAGAGCAAAGAACGCCTCTCTCTTTGTCTGGTTTGCAGACAAATGAGAAATGTGAAATCTCCCCTGGGGAGGGGGGGGGAATCTTTGAAGTCCAGAAGATATCCCTGGGGAAAAATGTCTAAAGCCCAGGAATCGTGAACATCTCTTGCCCAAGCCTGAGCGAAGAGAGAGAGTCTGCCCCCCTACTAGATCCAGTCCCCGGATCGGGGGCTACCCCTTCATGCTGTCTTAGAGGCAGCTACAGGCTTCTTGGCCTGTTTACCCTTGTTCCAAGCCTGGTTAGGTCTCCAGACTGACTTGAATTGGGCAAAATTCCCCCTCTTGCTTTGCAGCAGAGGAAGCTGAAGCGGGGACCACCCTTGAAGTTCCGAAAGGAACGAAAATTATTTTTGTTTGGTCCTCATTTATTTGTTCTATCCCTGAGGGAGGGCATGGCCTTTCCCTCCAGTGATGTCTGAAATAATCTCTTCAGTTCAGGCCCCGAATAGGGTCTTTCCCTTGAAAGGGAATGTTCAAAGTTTAGATTTAGATGACATCAGCATACCAGGACTTAAGCCATAACGCCCTGCATGCTAAAATGGCAAAACCTGAATTCTTTGCCGCTAATTTAGCCAGTTGGAAAGCGGCATCTGTAATAAAAGAAATAGCCAACTTAAGGGCCTTAATTCTGTCCATACTATCCTCTAATGGAGTCTCCATCTGAAGAGCCTCTTCTAGAGCCTCGAACCAGAAGCAGCTGCAAGTAGTTACAAGAACAATGCACGCAATAGGTTGGAGAAGAAAACCTTGTTAAACAAAACTTTTCTCAGGAGACCCTCTAATTTTTTATCCATAGGATATTTGAAAGCACAACTGTCTTCAATAGGTATAGTTGTACGCTTAGCCAGAGTAGAAATAGCTCCCTCCACCTTAGGAACGGTCTGCCACGAGTTCCGCATGGTGTCAGATATGGGAAACATTTCTTAAAAAACAGGAGGGGGACGCGAACGGAATACCTGGTCTATCCCACTCCTTAGTAACAATAGTCACAATCCTCCTTAGGGACTGGAAAAACCATCAGTGTAAACAGGAACCTCTAAGTATTTGTCCATTTTACACAATTTCTCTGGGACCACTATAGGGTCACAATCATCTAGTCGCTAATACCTCCCTGAGCAATAAGCGGAGGTGTTCAAGCTTAAATTTAAAGGCCCGTCATATCAGAATCTGTCTGAGGGAGCGTTTTTTCCTGAATCAGAAGGCACCACTGCTTGTAAAACCTTTCTCCCAAAAGTAGCCTCCGAAGAAGCAAAAAGGTATCGAATTTGTAAAATTTGGCAAAAGTATGTAGTGAAGACCAAGTCGCTGCCTTACAAATCTGTTCAACAGAAGCCTCATTTCTTTCATGTAATTAGCAAGAGTCCATGAGCTAGTGATGTATGGGATATACATTCCTACCAGGAGGGGCAAAGTTTCCCAAACCTCAAAATGCCTATAAATACACCCTCACCACACACCCACAATTCAGTTTTACAAACTTTGCCTCCCGTGGAGGTGGTGTAGTAAGTTTGTGCTAGATTCTACGTTGATATGCGCTTCGCAGCAGGCTGGAGGCCCGGTTTTTCCTCTCAGCGTGCAGTGAATGACAGAGGAATGTGAAGAGAGTATTGCCTATTTGAATTCAATGGTCTCCTATGGGATCTATTTCATAGGTTCTCTGTTATCGGTCGTAGAGATTCATCTCTTACATCCCTTTTCAGATCGAACGATATACTCTTATATACCATTACCTCTACTGATTCTCGTTTCAGTACTGGTTTGGCTATCTACTATATGTAGATGAGTGTCCTGGGGTAAGTAAGTTTTATTTTTTGTGACACTCTAAGCTATGGTTGGGCACTTTTATATAAAGTTCTAAATATATGTCTTTAACTTATATTTGCCTTGATTCAGGATGATCAATATTCCTTATTTCAGACAAGTCAGTTTCATTATTTGGGTTAATGCATATGAATAATCAATTTTTTCTTACCTTAAAAATTGTTTTCAAATTGACTTTTTCTCCCTGTGGGCTGTTAGGCCTTGCGGGGGGCTGAAAATGCTTCAATTTATTGCGTCATTCTTGGCGCAAAATTTTTTTTGTCAATTGTTAGTGATTGCGTCATTTTTTTGACGTTTTGCGCCAAAAATGTCGGCGTTACCGGATGTGGCGTCATTCTTGGCGCCAAAAAAATTTAAGGCGCCAATAATGTGGGCGTTTTTTTTGGCGCTAAAAAATGTGGGCGTCATTCTTGTCTCCATCTTTTTCTCACATTATTTCAGGTCTCTTTTTTTCATTGCTTCTGGTTGCTAGAGGCTTATTCATTGGCATTCTTTCCCATTCCTGAAACTGTCATTTAAGGAATTGATCATTTTGCTTTATATGTTGTTTTTTCTATTACATATTGCAAGATGTCTCAGATTGACCCTGGATCAGAATCTACTTCATTTAAGGAATTGATAATTTTGCTTTATATGTTGTTTTTTCTATTACATATTGCAAGATGTCTCAGATTGACCCTGGATCAGAAGCTACTTCTGGAAAGACGCTGCCTGATGCTGGTTCTACCAAAGTTAGTGCATTTGTTGTAAACTTGTGGTAACTGTTCCTCCGGCTGTAGTTTGTGATGAATGTCATGATAAGCTTGCTAATGCAGATAGTATTTCCATTAGTAATATACCTTTACCTGTTGCTGTTCCCTCAACATCTAATAGTCAGGATGTTCCTGTTAATATAAGAGAATTTGTTTCTAAATCTATTAGGAAGGCTATGTCTGTTATTCCTCCTTCCAGTAAACGTAAAAGGTCTTTTAAAACTTCTCATTTTTCAGATTAAATTTTAAATGACCGTCATCATTCTGATTTGTCTGTTTCTGATGAGGATTTTTCTGGTTCAGAGGATTCTGTCTCAGATATTGACACTGATAAATCTTCATATTTATTTAAGATGGAATTTATTCGTTCTTTACTTAAAGAAGTTTTAATCGCTTTAGAGATGGAGGAATCTAGTCCTCTTGATACTAAATCTACTAAGCGTTTAAATTCGATTTTTAAACCTCCTATGGTTATTCCAGAAGGTTTTTCCTGTCCCTGATGCTATTTCTGAAATAATTTCTAGGGAATGGAATAATATGGGTACTTCATTTACTCCTTCTCAAAGGTTTAAGAATTGTACCCTGTACCATCTGACAGATTAGAGTTTTTGGGACAAAATCCCTAAAGTTGATGGGGCTATCTCTACTCTCGCTAAACGTACTACTATTCTCTACGGCAGATAGTACTTCCTTTAAGGATCCTTTAGATAGGAAGATTGAATCCTTTCTAAGGAAAGCTTATTTATGTTCAGGTAATCTTCTTAGGCCTGCTATTTCTTTGGCTGATGTTGCCTGCCGCTTCCACTTTTTGGTTGGAGGCTTTAGCACAACAAGTATCAGACCATTAATACTCATAGCATTGTTAAACTCCTTCAACATGCTAATAACTTTATTTGTGATGCCATCTTTGATATCATTAGAGTTGATGTCAGGTATATGTCTTCAGCTATTTTAGCTAGAAGAGCTTTATGGCTTAAAACTTGGAATGCAGATATGTCTTCTAAGTCAACTTTGCTTTCTCTTTCTTTCCAAGGTAATAAATTATTTGGTTCACAGTTGGATTCTATTATTTCAACTGTTACTGGGGGGAAAGGAACTTTTTTGCCTCAGGATAAAAAATCTAAAGGTAAATACAGGGCTGCTAATCGTTTTCGTTCCTTTCGTCAGAATAAGGAACAGAAGCCTGACCCTTCCCCTAAAGGAACGGTTTCTGTCTGGAAACCTTCTCCAATCTGGAATAAAACCAAGCCTTTTAGAAAGTCAAAACCAGCTCCCAAGTCCACATGAAGGTGCGGCCCTCATTCCAGCACAGCTGGTAGGGGGCAGGTTTCGATTTTTCAAAGACATTTGGATCAATTCGATTCACAGTCTTTGGATTCAGAACATTGTTTCACAAGGGTACAGAATAGGTTTCAAGGTAAGGGCCGCCTGCGAGGAGATTTTTTCTCTCCCACATTCCAATAAACCCAGTGAAGGCTCAGGCATTTCTGAAATGTGTTTCAGATCTAGAGTTGGCTGGAGTAATTGTGCCAGTTCCAGTTCTGGAACAGGGTCTGGGGTTTTACTCAAATCTATTCATTGTACCAAAGAAGGAGAATTCCTTCAGACCAGTTCTGGATCTAAAGATTTTGAATCGTTATGTAAGAATACCAACATTCAAAATGGTAACTATAAGGACTATTCTGCCTTTTGTTCAGCAAGGGCATTATATGTCCACAATAGATTTACAGGATGCATATCTTCATATTCCGATTCATCCAGATCACTTTCAGGTTTCTGAGATTCTCTTTTCTAGACAAGCATTACCAGTTTGTGGCCCCTCCATTTGGCCTAGCAACAACTCCAAAGATCTTTTCAAAGGTTCTCGGTGCCCTTCTCTCTGTAATCAGAGAACAGGGTATTGTGGTATTTCCTTATTTGGACGATATCTTGGTACTTGCTCAGTCTTTACATTCTGCAGAATCTCACACGAATCAACTTGTGTTGTTTCTTCAAAAACATGGTTGGAGGATCAATTTACCAAAGAGTTCGTTGATTCCTCAGACAAAGGTAACCATTTTGAGTTTTCAAATAGATTCAGTGTCCATGACCTTGTCTCTAACAGAAAAGAGACGTCTGAAATTGGTTTCAGACCTGTCGAAACCTTCAGTCTCAATCATTCCCTTCGGTAGCTTTGTGCATGGAAATTCTAGGTCTTATGACTGCTGCATCGGACGCGATCCCTTTTGCTCGTTTTTCACATGCGACCTCTTCAGCTTTGTATGCTGAACCAGTGGTGCAGGGATTATACAAAGATATCACAATTAATATCCTTAAATCCCAATGTACGACACTCTCTGACGTGGTGGATAGATCACCATCGTTTAGTCCAAGGGGCTTCTTTTGTTCGTCCAACCTGGACTGTGATCTCAACAGATGCGAGTCTGTCAGGTTGGGGAGCTGTATGGGGATCTCTGACAGCGCAGGAGGCGAGATTACCAATCAACATTTTGGAACTCCGTGCGATTTTCAGAGCTCTTCAGTTCTGGCCTCTTCTGAAGAGAGAATCGTTTATTTGTTTTCAGACAGATAATGTCACAACCGTGGCATATGTCAATCATCAAGGTGGGACTCACAGTCCTCAGGCTATGAAATAAGTATCTCAGATACTTGTATGGGCGGAATCCAGCTCCTGTCTAATCTTTGCGGTTCACATCCCAGGTGTAGACAATTGGGAAGCGGATTATCTCAGTCGCCAGACGTTACATCCGGGCGAATGGTCCCTTCACCCAGAGGTATTTCTTCAGATTGTTCAAATCTGGGGACTTCCAGAAATAGATCTGATGGCCTCTCATCTAAACAAGAAACTTCCCAGGTATCTGTCCCAGATCCAGGTACCCTCAGGCGGAGGCAGTGGACGCGTTGTCGCTTCTTTGGAATTATCATCCTGCCTATATCTTTCCGCCTCTAGTTCTTCTTCCAAAGGTGATTTCCAAAATTCTAATGGAACGTTCGTTTGTGCTGCTGGTGGCTCCAGCATGGCCTCACAGGTTTTGGTATGCGGATCTCATTCGGATGGCCAGTTGCCAACCTTGGACTCTTCCGTTAAGACCAGACCTTCTATCTCAAGGCCCTTTTTTCCATCAGGATCTCAAATCATTAAATTTGAAGGTATGGAAATTGAACGCTTGATTCTTAGTCATAGAGGTTTCTCTGACTCAGTAATTAATACTATGTTACAGGCTCGTAAATCTGTGTCTAGGAAGATTTATTATCGAGTCTGGAAGACTTACATTTCTTGGTGTTCTTCTCATAAATTCTCCTGGCATTCTTTCAGAATTCCTAGAATTTTACAGTTTCTTCAGGATGGTTTGGATAAAGGTTTGTCTGCAAGTTCTTTGAAAGGACAAATCTCTGCTCTTTCTGTTCTTTTTCACAGAAAGATTGCTAATCTTCCTGATATTCATTGTTTTGTACAGGCTTTGGTTTGTATCAAACCTGTCATTAAGTCAATCTCTCCTCCTTGGAGTCTTAATTTGGTTCTGAGGGCTTTACAAGCTCCTCCGTTTGAACCTATGCATTCTCTGGACATTAAATTACTTTCTTGGAAAGTTCTGTTCCTTTTGCCCATCTGTTCTGCTAGAAGAGTTTTTGAGTTATCTGCTCTTTCTTGTGAATCTCCTTTTCTGATTTTTCATCAGGATAAGGAAGTGTTGCGGACTTCATTTAAATTTTACCTAAGGTTGTGAATTCTAACAACATTAGTAGAGAAATTGTGGTTCCTTCATTGTGTCCTAATCCTAAGAATTCAAAGGAGAGATCTTTACATTCTTTGGATGTAGTAAGAGCTTTGAAATATTATGTTGAAGCTACTAAAGATTTTAGAAAGACTTCTAGTCTATTTGTTATCTTTTCTGGGTCTAGAAAAGGTCAGAAGGCCTCCGCCATTTCTTTGGCGTCTTGGTTAAAGTCTTTGATTCATCATGCTTATGTAGAGTCGGGTAAATCCCCGCCTCAAAGAATTACGGCTCATTCTACTAGGTCAGTTTCTACTTCCTGGGCGTTTAGGAATGAAGCTTCTGTTCAGATTTGCAAAGCAGCAACTTGGTCTTCTTTGCATACTTTTACTAAATTCTACCATTTTGATGTGTTTTCTTCTTCTGAAGCAGTTTTTGGTAGAAAGTACTTCAGGCAGCTGTTTCAGTTTGATTCTTCTGCTTATAATTTCAGTTTTTTTCATTATTAAGATTAAAACTTTTGTTTTGGGTTGTGGATTATTATTATTTTTCAGCGAATTGGCTGTCTTTGTTTTATCCCTCCCTCTCTAGTGACTCTTGCGTGGAAGTTCCACATCTTGGGTATTTATTATCCCATACGTCACTAGCTCATGGACTCTTGCTAATTACATGAAAGAAAACATAATTTATGCAAGAACTTACCTGATAAATTAATTTCTTTCATATTAGCAAGAGTCCATGAGGCCCACCCTTTTTTGTGGTGGTTATGATTTTTTTGTAGAAAGCACAATTATTCCAATTCCTTATTTTGATGCTTTCGCTCCTTTCTTATCACCCCACTTCTTGGCTATTCGTTAAACTGAATTGTGGGTGTGGTGAGGGGTGTATTTATAGGCATTTTGAGGTTTGGGAAACTTTGCCCCTCCTGGTAGGAATGTATATCCCATACGTCACTAGCTCATGGACTCTTGCTAATATGAAAGAAATGAATTTATCAGGTAAGTTCTTACATAAATTATGTTTTTTGAAAGCCCATGTGGAAGCCACTGCTCTAGTAGAATGAGCAGTAATTCTTTCAGGAAACCTCTCTCATAGGCCAAACGGATGATGCTTTTCAGCCAAAAGGAAATAGAGGTAGCAGTCGCTTTCTGACCTCTCCTCTTACCAGAATAGATAACAAACAAGGAAGATGTTTGTCTGAAATCCTTAGTTGCTTGCAAATAGAACTTTAAAGCACGAACTACATCAAGATTGTGTAATAGACGTTCCTTCTTCGAAGATGGATTAGGACACAGAGAAGGAACAACTATTTCCTGGTTAATATTCTTGTTAGAAACAACTTTAGGAAGAAAACCAGGCTTGGTACGCAAAACTACCTTATCTGCGTGGAACACCAGGTAAGGTGAATCACACTGTAAGGCAGATAACTCTGAAACTTTTCGAGCAGAAGAGATAGCTATCAAAAACAAAACTTTCCAAGATAACAACTTAATGTCTATGGAATGTAAAGGTTCAAACGGAACCCCTTGAAGAACTGAAAGAACTATATTCAAACTCCATGGCGGAGCCACAGGTTTATAGACAGGCTTGATTCTGACTAAAGCCTGAGCAAACGCTTGAACGTCTGGTACCTCTGCCAGACGCTTGTGTAACAGGATAGACAAAGCAGATATTTGTCCTTTTAAGGAACTAGCTGGCAATCCTTTCTCCAGTCCTTCTTGGAGAAAGGACAATATCCTGGGAATCCTAATCTTACTCCATGAGTAACCCTTGGATTCACACCAACAAAGACATTTCATACCTTATGGTAGATTTTCCTGGTGACAGGCTTTCTAGCCTGAATCAGAGTATCTATAACTGACTCGGAGAACCCACTCTTTGAAAGAATTAAGCGTTCAATCTACAAGCAGTCAGACGTAGAGAAACTAAATTTGGATGCTTGAACGAACCCTGTATTAGAAGATCCTGCCTCATTGGCAGTAACCATGGTGGGACAGATGACACGTCCACTAGGTCTGCATACCAAGTCCTGCGTGGCCACGCAGGCGCTATCATAATCACCAAAGCCTTCTCCTGCTTGATTCTGGCAACCAGACGCGGGAGGAGAGGAAACGGTAGAAAAACATAAGCCAGATTGAAGGACCAAGGCGCTGCTAGAGCATCTATCAATACCGCCTTGGGATCCCCGTGACCTGGACCCGTAGAGAGGAAGTTTGGTGTTCTGACGGGACGCCATCAGATCCAACTCTGGGGTGCCCCATAGCTGAGTCAGCTGGGCAAATACCTCCGGGTGGAGTTCCCACCCCCCCCAGGTGAAAAGTCTGACGACTTAGAAAATCCGCCTCCCAGTTGTCTACTCCTGGGATGTGAATTGCTGAGAGATGGCAGGAGTGATCCTCCGCCCACCTGATTATTTTGGTTACTTCCGTCATCGCTAGGGAACTCTTTGTTCCCCCCTGATGATTGACGTAAGCTACAGTCGTGATGTTGTCCGACTGAAATCTGATGAATTTGGCCGCCGCTAGTTGAGGCTATGCCTGAAGAGCGTTGAATATCGCCCTCAGTTCCAGAATGTTTATCGGGAGAAGAGTTTCTTCCCGAGACCATAAGCCCTGAGCTTTCAGGGAGTCCCAGACCGCACCCCAGCCTAACAGACTGGCGTCGGTCATTACGATGATCCACTCTGGCCTGCGGAAAAATATTCCTTGAGACAGGTGATCCTGAGACAACCACCAGAGAAGAGAATCTCTGGTCTCCTGGTCCAACTGAATTTGAGGAGACAAATCTGCATAATCCCCATTCCACTGTTTGAGCATGCATAGTTGCAGTGGTCTGAGGTGTATCCGAGCAAAAGGGACTATGTCCATTGCCGCAACCATTAGTCCGATTGTCTCCATGCACTGAGCCACAGATGGCCGAGGAATGGAATAAAGAGCTCGGCAAGTAGTTAAGAGTTTTAGCTTTCTGACCTCCGTCAGAAATATTTTCATTTCTACCGAGTCTATCAGGGTTCCTAGGAATGGAACTCTTGTGAGGGGGGAGAGAGAACTCTTTTTGATGTTCACCTTCCACCCGTGAGACCTCAGAAAGGCCAATACAATCTCTGTGTGAGACTTGGTTCTTTGGAAAGTGGACACCTGAATTAAGATGTCGACTATGTAAGGCGCCACTGCTATGCCCCGCGGTCTTAGAACCGCCAGGAGGGACCCTAGCACCTTTGTGAAAATTCTGGGAGCAGTGGCCAACCGAAAGGAAGAGCCACAAACTGAAAATGCTTGTCCAGAAAGGCGAACCTGAGAAACTGGTGATGATCTTTGTGGATAGGAATGTGCAGATACGCATCCTTTAGATCCACGGTAGTCATATATTGACCCTCCTGGATCATTGGTAAGATTGTCCGAATGGTCTCCATCTTGAATGATGGGACTCTGAGGAATTTGTTTAGAATTTTGAGATCCAGGATTGGTCTGAAAGTTCCTTCTTTTTTGGGAACCACAAACAGATTTGATTAAACCCCAGTCCTTGTTCTGCAATTGGAACTGGGTGGATCATTCCCATTGTATATAGATCTTCTACAGAGCGTAAAAACGCCTTTTTCTTTGTCTGATCTGTAGACAGACGAGAAATGTGGAACCTTCCCCTTGGAGGAGAGTCCTTGAATTCTAGAAAGTATCCCTGGGCTACAATCTCTAATGCCCAAGGATTGTGTACATCTCTTGCCCAGGCCTGAGCGAAAAGAGAGAGTCTGCCCCCTACTAGATCCGGTCCCGGATCGGGGGCTACCCCTTCATGCTGTCTTGGTGGCAGCTGCAGGCTTTTTGGCCTGTTTACCTTTATTCCAGCCCTGGTAAGGTTTCCAGTTTGCTTTGGGCTGTGAAGCGTTACCCTCTTGCTTTGCAGCCGGAGAGGATGAAGCAGGGCCGTTCCTGAAATTGCGAAAGGAACGAAAATTAGCTTTGTTCTTTGTTTTAAAGACTTTGTCCTGAGGGAGAGCATGGCCTTTTCCCCCGGTGATATCTGAAATAATCTCTTTCAATTCAGGCCCGAATAGGGTCTTCCCTTTGAAAGGAATGTTCAAAAGCTTGGATTTAGGCGACACATCGGCCGACCAGGACTTTAGCCATAGCGCCCTGCGCGCCAAATGGCGAAACCTGAATTTTTCGCCGCTAACTTAGCTATTTGGAAAGCGGCGTCAGTGATAAAATAATTAGCTAGCTTTAAAGCCTTAATTCTATCCATAATTTCCTCATATGAGGTCTCCGTTTGGAACGAGTCTTCCAGTGCCTCAAACCAGAAAGCAGCTGCAGTAGTTACAGGAATAATGCAGGCAATAGGTTGGAGAAGAAAACCTTGTTGAACAAAAATTTTCTTAAGTAAACCCTCTAATTTTTTATCCATAGGGTCTTTAAAAGCACAACTGTCTTCAATTGGTATGGTTGTACGTTTAGCTAGTGTAGAAACAGCCCCCTCCACCTTAGGGACCGTCTGCCACGAGTCCCGCATGGGGTCAGATATGGGGAACATTTTCTTAAAAACAGGAGGGGGGACAAAAGGGACACTTGGCCTATCCCACTCCCTAGTAACGATATCCGCAATCCTCTTAGGGACCGGAAACGCATCAGTGTAAACAGGGACCTCTAGGTACTTGTCCATTTTAAACAATTTCTCTGGGATCACCAAAGGGTCACAGTCATCCAGAGTAGCTAATACCTCCCTAAGTAAAACACGGAGGTGTTCTAGTTTAAATTTAAAAGCCAATGTATCTGAATCTGTCTGGGGAGGAATCCTTCCTGAATTAGAGACTCCTCCCTCAGACATCAAATCCCTCGCTCCCACTTCAGAGCGTTGTGAGGGTATATCGGATACGGCTACCAAAGCGTCTGAATGCTCATAATCTGTTCTTAAAACGGAGCTATCATGCTTTGCAGGTAACATGGGCAGTTTAGATAAGAAGGCTGTAAGAGAATTATCCATGACTGCCGCTAAGTCTTGCAATGTAAAAGGGTTAGACGCACTAGAGGTACTAGGCGTCGCTTGCGCGGGCGTAACTGGTTGTGACACTTGAGGAGAGGCAGACGGGCTACCCTCGTTACCTTCAGTCTGAGAATCATCTTGGGCCACATTCTTAAGTGCAACAATATGATCTTTAAAGTGTATAGACATATCAGTACAAGTGGGACACATTCTGAGAGGGGATTCCACCATGGCTTCTAAACACATTGAACAAGGATTTTCCTTAGTGTCAGACATGTTTAACAGACTAGTAGAGTACACAAACAGGCTTGGAATCACTTTAATCAAATAAAAAACACAATTTGAAAAAAAGTTACTGTGCCTTTAAGAGATAAAAAGAGCACACAATTTTACAAAACTGTGAAAAAATGCAGCAATCTTTCTGAAATTTTCACAGTATGTAGCTAAAGCCTTAATAAGATTGCACCTCAAGTTTCAAAACGATTAACCCCTTAATGCCCAAACCGGAGCAGCCTAAAGCCAACACCTGGTTAAATCACTACAGCACCTTGCCACAGCCTTGCTGTGGCCCTACCTTCCCTTAGGGATCAGATTTGGGGGAATATAGCTTCTTTTAGGCCCTCAAACATCAGCAGGACCCTCCATGTGAAGCAGCATGAACTTCTCTGCAATTCTAAGTGTGCATCTGAGGCACGAAATTAGGCCCCTCCCACTCTACTCCGGAGCTGTGAGGCCTAGTAAATCTCTCCTAAGTGAATAAAAAACAGCCATGTGGTAATAACCCCAGAAAAACCCCAAAAGGGCTTTCAAAGTGTCTTGCAAAACGATTTTTCCTTAGCCAAACAATCAATTGCCCTGAATAAGTGTCAACTAGTATATTAGCCCTATTATGTAAGCATTCAATTCCTTACTAAGTCTGTGAACATAGCTTACCCTCCCCTCATGGGGATATTGTCAGTCTTCTAGCATTATCTCAGTCTTGTCTAGAAATAAATGACTAAACATACCTTATTGCAGATCACCCTGCAAACTGTTCCCCCCCAACTGAAGTTTTCTGGTACTCCTCAGTCCTGTGTGGGAACAGCAGTGGATTTTAGTTACAACATGCTAAAATCATTTTCCTCTCAGCAGAAATCTTCATCACTTTTCTGCTAGAGAGTAAATAGTACAAACCGGTACCATTTAAAATAAACTTTTGATTGAAGATAATAAAACTACAAATCTAACACCACATTCACTTTACACTCCCGAGAGACCCTAGTGCTTAGAGCCTGCAAAGAGAATGGCTGGGGGGTGGAGCTAGAGGGGGAGCTATATGGACAGCTTTGCTGTGTGCCCTCTTTGCTACTTCCTGTAGGGAATGAGAATATCCCACAAGTAAAGGATGAATCCGTGGACTGGATACACCTTGCAAGAGAAATAGACTGAACATACCTCAATGCAGTTTAGCCTGCAAACCGTTCCCCCAACTGAAGTTTTCCTGTACTCTTCAGCCCTTGTGAGAACAGCAGTGGATCTTAGTTACAAAGTGCTAAGATCATAATCCTCCTTGCAGAAATCTTCATCCCTTTTCTGCCAGAGAGTAAATAGTACACACCGGTACCATTTAAAATAACAAACTTTTGCTTGAGAAAATAAAAACTAACATTTTTGTCACCACACTCACTTTACCCTTCCTAGTACTTAGAGTAGGCAAAGAGAATTACTGGGGGGTGGAGCTAAGGGAGGAGCTATATAGACAGCTCTGCTGTGGGTGCTCTCTTTGCCACTTCCTGTAAGGAAGGAGAATATCCCACAAATATGGATGAATGCGTGAACTCGATACATCTTACAAGAGATAGAATATATATTTTCCAAGACTACTCAACTGAAGTGGCAAACAGGAGGAAATGATTCTCACCCTATTGTAAACAGCTAATAGAACAAGGCAAAAAAAAAAAAAAGAACAAGGCAGAACAGCTGCTCTATTATACCCAGCACGACTATGCCTGCAAACTCCTGAAGGCCCAATATTTTCTGAGTATCTAAAAAGACTGCAGATGTACCTACAGAAGGAGAAGGAGCAGCGGCCACCTGAGGAGGAAGAACTACAGGAACCAATTACATGAACGCAGTCAAGTAACCATTAAAGAAATATGAGTATCATATATATATATATATATATATATATATATATATATATATATATATATATATATATATATATATATATATATATATATATATATATATATATATATATTTATTTCAGTTTCTTTCGGGTTTGGGGGACAAGGATTGTTTACTACTATTGTTTTGTTCATTGTTTTTCTTTTTCAATTTATCATAGAGATACTACTAGATCTGATCAATCCCAATTCACTTAGCTGCCACATAAAAACAAATAAATTGATTGCTTAATACACACTTTTGAGGCACTTAGCCATTGGTTGTAGGAATACTGGAAAACTATGAGGGTGACTGCTTTGAATAACGTCCCCGATTATGAGAAGGGCAATTCTAAGATATCTGAACCTGAAAAAAGTAGACATTGCAATATTGGAGGAAACACACATCAATAACTTAGAACATCAGAAATTAAAACAGAGCTGGGTGGAGGAGGTCTTATTCACTCCGTATGAATGGAAAAGAGATAGAGGGGTCGCCTTCCTCTTCAGAAAGTAGCTAAAACTACAAACGATAGCAGATCCAGACGGCAGGTATCTTATCATAAAAGTTTAGATAGAAGACAGACAATTCATACTATGTGTAGTCTATGGCCCACACACACACAGAAAAAATAATTACTAGTTCACCTCCAGACACAACTTTTGCAATTTGCAGATCTCCCTATCATAGCAGGAGGACACTTCAATATAGCTCCCCACACACCAGCGGACAGATTTCAAAACCCAGACTGCACTACAACACATTCCAAGCAATATGCAGGATCTAAGAGAGAGACAATTATACTTAAAAATGTAAAAAATGACTTTTTCTTGGTCTCAACGTCTTTTTGCCCCTACATCCTAGATTAAAAAAATAGATACCATAACCATTTCAGACCATGGCCCTATCGTTCTGACAGTGTCCACTACTATGGCCCACAAGAAGACCAAGAGATGGACTTTTCCCCACACACCTTTATCATGACTCCAACCTCCACAACATCTGATAGGAGAGTGGACCACACAAAAAAAATCTAAACAGCCAACATGTAGAAGACATATCCCTTTTCTGGGAAACGGCAAAGACGGTCCTAAGAGGGGTGGTGACAGCATATGCAGCAAACAGAGAGGAGAATTGCTTTTAAGACAACTCAACGCAAGGAACCGTTACTTTTTAAACACAAATGTGACAAATAGAGGGAAATACAAGGAGGTCAAAACACTCAGGGACACGCACATTAGACAAACCTCTATAGGCTCTCACAATCGTACACAGGCCAAATACTATCGTTTCGGAAACCGAACAGGGAAACTACTTGCAAGAATCACCAGTCTAATTAGAAAACCTAACACTATAGCAGCTATTAAACACAGATGAGGACCTTACTAGAGAGGAAGACATACACACACAGCTCTTGTATCTTACTATTCTAACCTGTACAAGGGTAAGGAGGTTGACATAAACACGAAAGAAAACTTTTGGCACAATATACAGTTACCCCAATTATATTACTATAATACTTAAATGCCCCAATCTCGACCTTAGAAGTTATCTGCTCCATCTAGGCACTCCCTTTAGAGAAAACCCCAGCCCCAGATAGTCTGCCAAGTGAGTTCTACAAGCTTTTGAAAGTATAGATATTGGATACTCTCGCTACCCACTACAATGAAATTTTAGAGGGAAAAGCGAAATTGTCAAACAGATTCTCAGAGGCGAATGTCCCAAAACCAGACAGAGATCCACTACTTACAACCTCATAGACCCATATCCGTACTCAATTCCGACTACAAATTATTCACAAAAATCCTAGCTAACAGACTGACAGACCTTCTTTCATCACTAATACACAGAGCCCAGACAGATTTCGTGAAGTGCAGATCCTCGGTAGCAAACATAAGAAAACTGTAATTCATACTAACATACTATTGAAATAATACTAACAAAGACCAGCCAACCCCCCTAGAAGAAGCATGCTTATTGCTTGTCGACGCGGAAAAAGCGTTTGACAAAATATTATGGGATGACTTAATTACTACCCTAGGCAAATTTGGCATACAAGGCTTCTTTCTTAGTGCACCCCAAGCTATCTACAAAGACCCACAAGCTGCGATACTGATCAATGGTACACCATCCAAACCATTCACATTACAAAGAGGCACGAGACAGGGATGGTCCCTGTCCCCACTCCTGTTTGACCTTGCGTTAGAACCCCTAGCTCATAGAATAAGGGCAGAAACTGAGGGCCTTAGCATAGGAAAAGAGACAGTGCATCTGTCACTTTTTGCAGACAACATGCTCTTATTAGTATAGGATCGGCCAGTTTGATGTCTGCGGCCTCAGAGCAGGCGGACAAGTTATGGAGCAGTGGTCTTTAGACCGCTGCTTCATAACTGCTATTTCTGACATTCGTAGCTTGATCATTCAGCCCCCAAGAACCAATGTCCCCAAAGTAATGAAAATCATATCAGAATTTAGTGAAATTTCTGGATACCAGATGAATAAAGAAAAATCAAAACTAGTATGGCTCAATAAACAGAACCCATCTCCCCCCCGAGCAATTAACTTTAAAACTGTCACAAACAAATTCAAATATCTAGGTATAACTTTGACTAGAGACCCTAAGCAGTGGTACGCATGCAACTTTGGCCCATTGTTGGGAGACCTTAAAGGGACACTGAACCCAAATTTTTTCTTTCATGATTCATATAGAGCAGGCAACAATTTTAAGCAACTTTCTAATTTACTCCTATTATCACATTTTCTTCATTCTCTTGGTATCTTTATTTGAAAAGCAAGAAAGTTTAGATGCCGGACCATTTTTGTGAACAACCTGGGTTGTTCTTGCTGATTGGTGGATAAATTCACCCACCAATAAACAATTGCTGTCCGGTGTACTGAACCAAAAATTGTCTGGCTCCTTAGCTTAGATGCCTTCTTTTTCAAATAAAGATAGCAAGAGAACTAAGAAAAATTGATAATAGGAGTAAATTAGAAAGTTGCTTAAAATGTCATGCTCTATCTGAATCACGAAAGAAAAAATTTAGGTTGTGTCCCTTTAAACAAAGTCTAGCTAACTGGGAAAATCTGCCGCTCACTCTATCGGGGCGGGTGGGTTTGATAAAGATGATCCTCTTCCCTAGACTCCTCTATACTCTTCAGATGCTTCCGGAACACATATACAAACAAGACCTTAAAACACTAAACAAAGCAATACTACAATTCCTATGGAATAAGAAAAAACACAGAATCAGCTACTCAAAGTTGACAGGCGCGACAACACGGGGGGGGGGGGGGGGGGGGGGTTTACCAAACATAGAACACTACAACTGGGCAGCCTTAGCAAAATATGTCATTGACTGGTTACTACACAAAGAACAATTCACCAACACAGGGTTGGAAAAACAACTTACTGCACCATGGTCCCTAACTTTGCTACCACACATGACATTGAAACAGATCGAAGCTATAGTGAAGGAAGCCCCATTATTATTATTATTATTATTATAATAATAATAATAATAATAATAATAATATCAACCGGTCAGGGCATGGGGGAAACTATACAAAAAACAGGGAACCACACACCGTCACACACTATATCTACCCCTGCAGGGTAATCCAGACTTCCCAGCAGGTTTCACTACCAAGACATTTAAGCAGTGGGAGGAGAAAGGGGTGACAACACTACGACAAGTTCTGTCTGGAGATGGGAAAACCATAAAATCCTTTCCAGAACTGCAAACAGAATTTAACTTACTCAACAGCCATCCCTTTGCGTTCCTTAAAATGAGACATTATGTCACGGACCTCATAAAACAAAACACCAATTATAGTCAGTGATATAAACAAATTATTAGCACTAACAAAGGGAGGAATAATAATAATAATAATAATAATAATCTCATACACATACAACCTACTTCAAGATTCAATTATTGAATCGACGGAACAAAGAACGAAAACATGGAACATACTACTTAACCAAGTAATACCAGAAACATATATCACACAAAGTGTAGCGAGAGTGAGGAAGGCCACCCTATCAGCAAAGATACACGAGTCCCACATAAAGATCCTAAACAATGCATATATCACCCCTAGACTTTTTCGTAAGTGGAAAACGAACCTCCCTGGCACATGTCCAAGACGTTCACAACCAGACCCAAACATTGTCCATATGATGGCAAAGTGTCCTCGACCAATAAAATTCTAGGGTATGATACAAACATGGCTCCAGCTTTTTGGGGCAGAAAAAAAAAATTAACTTTAACACTGGAGGCCATATTCTTTTTGAAACTCCAACCAGCTCCTAAAGCTAAACCATTAATCATATACAATGTAATCCTACAGGCTAGAAAACTCATTCTAACACATTGGCTAACAAACATACCACCCACCTTAACTTAATTAAAAAATGCACTACAGAAGCAAATGCTGTGTGAACAAATAGACACAAGGAGACATTACCCAGAGAACGAAACTATTTGTAACAAAATGGGAACCCTTCATATTAAGTCGACCTACCACACTACAGACACAAATCATTCACCCATTTAAAAAGATTCAGAATATATCCTGGGGGTACAATTAAGAGGAGAATGGTAGCTCAAGTTTGGGACAGACCAAAATAATCTGATATGGACCGTTACTACAGTCTTTAATAATGAGTGGTTAGACAAGTCTTGCACACAAAACTAGTTTCCAACATGAATGACAACAAATAACTTCTTATGGCTAACTGATGAGACTCTGCAACAAGAAACGCCACTAGAAACACACCAAAAGAATATAAACCACTTAAGTCAAGAAATCAGGAAATAAGAGACAGAATGCCTGATCTTACATTAGGCTATCATATAAAACTCTGGCAGCAGAAAATGGCACTCAGCACAAAATAGAAGCTAGGAATTATTTAGAAGATTAGGCTAAGTTAGAACAGTTTTTTGGGTCAGTTTAAGTAGCCAGAAAAAAAATATATACCCCAATACTGATATGTTGATTTTACTAGATTTCATATTTCTTTTTCTTTTCTTTTTTTCTTTCCAACACCAGTTTAGGAAAATGTATTTGAGTATGCATGCCCTGCGTGGCAAAAAAACCTGCTAAAAATGAAAATTATTCATTTAATCAGTATTGGAAATAAATAATGCAAGGCTGTCAAAAGAACTAAAATAAGGAGGCAGTCTGCAGAGGCTTAGATAGAATGTAATCACAGAGGTAAAAAGTATATTACCCCTGGCTCCTACTATTTTTGGGTTATTGTGTGTGCGCGTGTTTAGCCCCCAATCAGCAGGTACTACACAGGTGCTGAACCAAAAATGTGCCAGCTCCTAATGCTTACATTCCTGCTTTTTCAAATAAAGATAGCAAGAGAAGAAGAAAAATTTATAATAGGAGTAAATTAGAAAGATGCTTAAAATTTACACTTTGAGATGGTAATATAACAAATTTTATATATATATATATATATATATATATATATATATATATATATATATATATATATACACACACACACACACACACACTCTGCAATATACTTTCATTATTTATTTTGTTCCATTTTCCTGTCATTGGATTCTAAAATTGTAAGCTTTTCAATTCCTGTTAGAAATGGAAGTGCAAAACACATATTGCACACAGCCATTGGCTGCACACTCTAGAGACCTATTTATAACTGTCCCTAATTGGCCACAGCATAGAAGGCAACCTAAGTTTCAACATGGCTGCTCCCATTGTTTTATAGACACTAGAAGTTTACACTTATTTTGTTGATAAACAGCTAATGAAACTTTATAAAATACATCTACATGTTATTCTCAGAGTAATCTTTTCTTTGAATGCATCATTCTATCTAGCATTTATTTAGTGTTTTAATGTCCCTTTAAATAGTTTTAAAATGCATGGAAGTTGAGACGCAAGAGTATATCTCTCATGTGTAGTTGGATGATTAGATCACTGCACACTTAAATCCTGCCATCTTAATACTATGAGCAAATGAACACTTTAAATAGCACAAATACCAAGCATTGAAATATTGTATGATCAAACATGAATACAATACAAAAAAAAAAGGATTTATCAGTTACAATGGAACTGGCATTATTATTCACATAAACATGTGCAACTTTTTACTTCCTCATATTTTCCTCTTTAAACCTACATTAGAGAAAATTGTTCATTGAAAATTTGTACAAACCCTTAAAACAAACAGGTCATGCACAGCAATCACATCCGATGTAATTATGTGCCTTTTAAACCACCAGTAAGTTTCCACCCAGTTTGCAACTTTTATACATTGATAAAAATAACTAACCTTAAAAGTCATGAGCAATTCCTTTATTTTACACACAAATCACAGACCGATATCTTGATAACAAGCAAGAACAAATTGTTCAGTTAGTCCATTTTTTAAATCTGACGCTTTTATCTTCAATTAGTTTGGCTAAATTTAACTTGCTAGACACAATACCAAGATTTTGTTATCCATAGGATGCTTTCTGTAGCACCTTTTCTGTCTGCTAACCATTTTGTATATAGTTTGTTTTATATCTCATTACTGCTATAGTTGCATTTTGCTAAAAAGTCATGTAAAAACATAATACAACAAAGCTCAAAAAAGAGAAAAATATTCAACAGCTTTTTCATAAGCATGACAGACACAAAAAACAGAATTTATGTTTACCTGATAAATTTATTTCTCCTACAGTGTATCCGGTCCACGGCTTCATCCTTTCTTGTGGGATATTCTCAATCCCTACAGGAAGTGGCAAAGAGAGCACACAGCAAAGCTGTCCATATAGCTCCCCTCAGGCTCCGCCCCCCCCAGTCATTCGACCGACGGTTAGGAGAAAAAGGAGAACCACAGGGTGCAGTGGTGACTGTAGTTTATAAAAATAAATTTAAACTTGACTAAAATGCCAGGGTGGGCCGTGGACCGGATACACCGTAGGAGAAAGAAATTTATCAGGTAAACATAAATTCTGTTTTCTCCTACATTGGTGTATCCGGTTCACGGCTTCATCCTTACTTGTGGGAACCAATACCAAAGCTTTAGAACACGGATGAAGGGAGGGAACAAGTCGGGTAACCTAAACGGAAGGCACCACTGCTTGCAAAACCTTTCTCCCAAAAATAGCCTCCGAAGAAGCAAAAGTATCGAATTTGTAAAATTTGGCAAATGTATGCAGTGAAGACCAAGTCGCTGCCTTACAGATCTGTTCAACAGAAGCCTCATTCTTGGAAGCCCAAGTGGAAGCCACAGCTCTAGTAGAGTGAGCTGTAATTCGTTCAGGAGGTTACCTTCCAGCAGTCTCATAAGCCAACCAGATGATGCTTTTCAGCCAGAAAGACAGAGAGGTTGCAGTCGCCTTTTGACCTCTCCTCTTACCAGAATAGACGACAAACAAGGACGAAGTTTGTCTGAAATCTTTAGTTGCTTTTAGGTAAAACTCCAAAGCACGAACCACATCGAGATTGTGTAACAGACGTTCCTTGTTAGAAGCTGGGTTAGGACACAGAGAAGGAACAACTATTTCCTGGTTAATATTCTTATTGGAAACCACTTTTGGAAGAAAACCAGGTTTGATACGTAAAACGAACTTATCTGTATGAAACACCAGATAGGGTGAATTACACTGCAAAGCAGACAATTCAGAAACTCTTCTAGCGGAAGAGAAAGCAACCAAAAGCAAAACTTTCCAAGATAGTAACTTAATATCTATGGAATGTAGAGGTTCAAACGGAACCCCCTGAAGAACTGAAAGAACTAGATTTAGACTCCATGGAGGAGCCACAGGTCTGTAGACAGGCTTGATTCTGACTAAAGCCTGCACAAACTCCTGAACATCTGGCATTGCTGCCAGACGTTTGTGTAACAAAACAGACAGAGCTGATATCTGTCCTTTTATGGAACTAGCTGACGAACCTTTCTCCAATCCTTCTTGGAGAAAAGCTAAAATCCTTGGAATCCTAATCTTACTCCATGAGTAACCCTTGGATTCGCACCAACAAAGATATTTCCGCCATATCTTATGGTAAATTTTCCTAGTGACAGGCTTTCTAGCCTGAATCAGGGTATCTATAACTGAATCCGAAAACCCACGCTTAGCTAGAATCAAGCGTTCAATCTCCAAGCAGTCAGTTGCAGAGAGACTAGGTTTGGATGTACGAATGGACCTTGAATTAGAAGGTCCTGCCACAAAGGTAGCTTCCATGGTGGAACCGATGACATATTCACCAGGTCTGCATACCAGGTCCTGCATGGCCACGCAGGAGCTATCAGAATTACCTAAGCCTTCCCCTGTTTGATCCTGGCTACTAGCCGTGGGAGAAGAGGAAACGGTGGAAAGACATAAGCTAGATTGAACGACCAAGGCGCTGCTAAGGCATCTACCAGTGTCGCCTTGGGATCCCTGGACCCGTAACATGGAACTTTTGAGTTCTGACATGACGCCATCAGATCCAGATCCGGAATGCCCCATAGTTGAGTTAACTGGGCAAAAACCTCCGGGTGAAGTTCCCACTCCCCCGGATGGAAAGTCTGACGACTCAGATAATCCGCTTCCCAGTTGTCCACTCCTGGGATGTGAATTGCTGATAGATGGCAGGAGCGATCCTCTGCCCATTTGATGATCTTGGATACCTCTCTCATCGCCAGGGAACTCTTCGTTCCCCCCTGATGATTGATGTACGCTACAGTCGTCATGTTGTCCGACTGAAATCTGATGAATCTGGCCTCCGCTAGTTGAGGCCATGCCTGTAGCGCATTGAATATCGCTCTCAATTCCAATATGTTTATCGGGAGAAGAGATTCTTCCTGAGACCATAGACCCTGAGCCTTCAAAAGACTGGCGTCGGTCGTGACGATGATCCACTCCGGTCTGCGGAAACTCATTCCCTGAGACAGGTGATCTAGAGACAGCCACCAGAGGAGTGAGTCTCTGGTTTTCTGGTCCATTTGAATCTGGGGAGACAAGTCTGCATAATCCCCATTCCACTGTTTGAGCATGCACAGTTGCAATGGTCTTAAATGAATTCGAGCAAAAGGAACCACGTCCATTGCTGCAACCATTAGTCCTACTGCCTCCATGCACTGAGCTATGGAGGGCTGAGGAATGGATTGAAGAACTCGACAAGCGTTCAGAAGCTTTAACTTCCTGACCTCTGTCAGAAAGATCTTCATTTCTACGGAGTCTATTATTGTAACCAGAAAGGGAACCCTTTTGGATGGGGACAGGGAACTTATTTCTATGTTCACCTTCCACCCGTGAGATCTGAGAAAGGCTAAAACAATGTCTGTATGAGCCCTTGCTTTGGGAAGGGACGACGCTTGTATTAGAATGTCGTCTATGTATTGACCCTCCTGGATCGTTGGTAAAATTGTCCGAATGGTTTCCATTTTGAATGATGGAACTCTGAGGAATTTGTTTAGAATTTTTAAGTCCAGAATTGGCCTGAAAGTTCCTTCTTTTTTGGGAACTACAAACAGGTTTGAGTAAAAACCCAGTCCTTGTTCCGCTGTTGGAACTGGGTGCATCACTCCCATCTTTAATAGGTCTTCTACGCAACGTAAGAATGCCTGTCTCTTTATCTGGTCTAAAGATAAGCGAGACATGTGGAACCTTCCCCTTGGAGGAAGGTCCTTGAACTCTAGAAGATACCCCTGAGAAACAATTTCTAGTGCCCAGGGGTCCGGAACATCTCTTGCCCAAGCCTGAGCAAAGAGAGAAAGTCTGCCCCCTACTAGATCTGGTCCCGGATCGGGGGCTACCCCTTCATGCTGTCTTGGTAGCAGCAGCAGGCTTCTTGGCCTGTTTGCCCTTGTTCCAGCCTTGCAATGGCTTCCATGCTGGTTTTGGGCTGGGATGCGTTACCCTCTTGCCTAGTGGCTGTAGAGGTGGAAGTCGGTCCGTTCCTGAAATTGCGAAAGGAACGAAAATTAGACTTATTTTTAGCCTTGAAAGGTCTATCCTGTGGAAGGGCATGGCCCTTTCCCCCAGTGATATCTGAAATAATTTCCTTCAACTCTGGCCCAAATAGGGTCTTACCCTTGAAAGGAATATTAAGTAATTTTGTTTTGGACGACACATCCGCCGACCAAGACTTTAACCAAAGCGCTCTGCGCGCCACAATTGCAAAACCAGAATTTTCGCCGCTAATTTAGCTAACTGGAAAGCGGCGTCTGTAATGAAAGAATTAGCCAACTTCAGGGCGTGAATTCTGTCCATGACTTCATCATAAGAAGTCTCCTTTTGGAGCGAGTTTTCTAGTTCCTCAAACCAAAAAGCCGCTGCAGTGGTTACAGGAATAATGCAAGAAATTGGTTGAAGAAGAAAACCCTGTTGAACAAAGATTTTCTTAAGTAAACCTTCTAATTTTTTATCCATAGGATCTTTGAAAGCGCAACTGTCTTCTATTGGTATAGTCGTGCGCTTAGCTAGCGTTGAAACTGCCCCCTCTACCTTAGGGACCGTCTGCCATGCGTCCCTTCTAGGGTCAACAATCTTAGGTATCGGAAATGCATCAGTGTGTACTGGGACCTCTAAGAATTTGTCCATTTTACACAATTTTTCAGGGATCACCAAAGGATCACAATCATCAAGTGTAGCTAGGACCTCCTTAAGTAGGGCGCGGAGGTGTTCTAGCTTAAATTTAAATGCTATGGCATCAGACTCTGCCTGCTGAAAAACTTTCCCTGTGTCAGAAATTTCTCCCTCAGACAGGCCCTCCCTCACCGCCAAGCCAGATTGATGTGAGGGCACTACAGATAAATTATTCTCTGCGTCAGCTTGCTCATTTTCTGTGTTTAAAACTGAGCAATCACGCTTCCTAGGAAAAGCTGGCAGTTTGGATAAAAAAGCTGAGAGAGAATTATCCATTACTGCCGCTAACTGTTGCATAGTAATCGCAATTGGTGCGTTAGATGTACTGGGCATCACTTGCGCGGGCATAGCTGGTGTTGACACAGAACGGGAGGATAGTGAGCTATCTTCACACCCTTCAGCTAAAGAATCATCTTGGGCTATATCTTTAAGTGTAATTGTACGGTCCTTAAGCTGTTTGGACGCTATAGCACATTTCACACATAAATTTAATGGGGGAACCAGCTTGGCCTTTGAACATAGAGAACATAGGCTATCTGAAGGTTCAGACATGTTTAACAGACTTAAAAGTAACTTCAATGCAATAAAATTTATTTTTGACAAAAACGTTACTGTCTCTTTAAATAATAAAAGTGCACACTTTATTACTGAAACATCAAAAAACCATCAAAAACACATCCGATTTTTATGAAATTTTCACCACAGTGTCATAATGCTTTGAAAAGGTTGCACACACATTTTCAGATCAATTAACCCCTTAATGCCCAAATCGGAGCTAATAACAGCAGTTAACACACTACAGTACTCTGCCACAGCTTGCCCTGTGGCTTTTACCTTCCTTAGGGTTATTTTGGTAAGAATATAAGCCTCCCTGGAGCCCTTCCTGATGCCTTCGGACTCCCCACGTGAAGCTGCATGAACTGGCTAGTCAAAACAAGTGCACAATTGAGGCGCGAAAATGAGGCTTCCTTCCTCTGCATACCAGAGTGGAGGGGCCTTTCTGACTAGATTAGGTGTCCAACTAAGTGCCAGGCGCAAATTAATCCCCAAAAGTGTTTTAAGTTGATAAAAAAACACCTATTTAAGTTGAAAACTTGCTAAAAAGCAATCGATTAGCCCACAATAGTGTCAACCAGCATAAACCCTTAAAATAAGCCATCCTTTTATTGCTGAATCTAATAACAATGGCTTACCTATCCCAGAGGGAATTTCTGACAGTCTTCTAGCATTACTGGGTCTTGTTAGAAAAATGACTGTTCATACCTGAAGCAGTTAAGCCTGCAAACTGTTCCCCCCAACTGATGTTATCTGGTTTCAACAGTCCTGCGTGGGAACAGCAATGGATTTTAGTTACTGGTGCTAAAATCATAGTCCTCTTAGCAGAAATCTTCTTCACTTTCTGCTGCAGAGTAAATAGTACAAGCCGGCACTATTTTAAAATAACAAACTCTTGATAGAAGAAATAAAAAACTACAACTAACACCACATACTCTTTACCACCCCCCGGGGGGATGCTACTAGTTAGAGCGGCAAAGAGAATGACTGGGGGTGCGGAGCCTGAGGGGAGCTATATGGACAGCTTTGCTGTGTGCTCTCTTTGCCACTTCCTGTAGGGATTGAGAATATCCCACAAGTAAGGATGAAGCCGTGGACCGGATACACCAATGTAGGAGAAATGTAAACCAATTACATTAATAATAAAAGTCATCCTATATGGGTATTCCATAAAAAGCAATTGTTTTAATAAATATATATATATATATATATGTATATATATATATATATATATATATATATATATATATATATATATCACATATACACACATACACACACATACATAATAACCTTAAGGTCCATTACAGTCATTAGAGCATGTCATTTTAAGACTTGAGACACTTAAAAGGGACAGTGTACACTAATTTTCATACAACTGCATGTAATAAACACTACTATAAAGAAGAATATGTATAGAAACTGATATAAAAATCTTGTAGAAAACCTTTTTAAAACTTACTTAGAAGCTCACAGTTTAAAACTGTTTATGAGGTTAGGCTGGGACACCCAGTGAAAGGGGTTGGGAAAACAAAAAGAGCAGACACTCCCCCTCCCACCTTCCCTGCATTTGAAAAGACAGATAACATAAACAGGAGCCAGCAGTAGCCTGTAAATGAGTGTATATATCTGGCACTGTGGGACTTGGTTAGGAGTCTAAAAATCATCATAATGTTATTAAAATAAAAAATAAAAAAATCTATACATTGTTACAAAAACATTCCCAGATGGATCATCTACAAAACATTTTTGCAAAAAAATAAAATCTAGTTTACAATGTCCCCTTAAAGTGATGGTAAATTAACCCCTTAAGGACCAGCAACGTACCCTGTGCGTTGCTGCAGTCCTGTGCTTCTCTCTTCCGCAATCTCGCTAAAAATAGTGAGATTGCGCTATTTCTGCAGAAATAGAGTTGCAGAGTTACCAATGCCGAGAGGGCCACTCTGTGGCCCTCTCTGCATCGGACATTGGTGGTGCCGATCATTGGTGGGTGGGTAAGGAGGGAGGCGGGTGGGTGGCCCATTTCTGGAGGGGGCAGGAGCGGGTGGGACCGCTACAGGCAAGGGAAGAAAAAGAAAAAAAAGCTGCGTCAGTGAGGGGGAAGGAGGGGCAATGAGGGGGATCCTATGAGGGATTGAGGGGGGGACAGCTACACTACAAAAAAAAATGGGTATTTTAAAAATTTTTTATTTTTTTTGCCTAATTTGCAGCAAACTGGGTACTGGCAGACAGCTGCCAGTACCTAAGATGGCAGCAAATAGGTGGAGGGTAAAATCGGCCGTCTCCTAAGCTTTCCATTCCTGGTTTTCAAATAAAGCTAGCAAGAGAATGAAGAAACATTGATAATAGGAGTAAATTAGAAAGTTGGTTAAAAGTGAATGCTCTATCTGTATCATGAAATAAATAAAATTGGGTTTAGTATCCCTTTAGCAGAAGGGTGCATAACCATTTAACTAAATATAGTCAACACCCAAATAGAATAACATGTTCCTTACATCAAAATCCATTTTACTTTTATATTTCTAAACACTGTATTGTCACAATATAATGCACAAAAATAAACAACCTACCTAGAGGGTGAAAATGTTTGGTATTGAGTGTTTAGTGGGTCTTGACGTGTGTGGAGATGTGGCATGGAGAGCTGATTGCCCTTCAGGGGCTCTTGATTCCTATAATTCAGAAAGATTAAAGTCATATTTCAATTTTCTGTAATTTACAAAAAATAATGCATTATAACAGGGCTTGACAAACCCAAGAGTCTGGGAGCCACTAGCTCCTAGAATTTTACCCCTGGCTCCTAACTTTTTGGGTTATGCTCCATATATCTATATAAAAATCCAACTGTCTGACTCCTAAAAATATGCCGGGTACTATTAATCTTCCTGGCTCCCAATTTTTAAACAGATTTGTCAAGCACTGCATTATAATATGAGTGATGTCACCCAAAGACAATGTAACCTTTTATAAACAAACCTATAGTTTTTAATAAAAAATATTCAGCTATGACTGAAGCACAGACTTTTTTCGATAAAGATTACAGGTTGGAGAACAAGTTTTATATCGTTAATAGAAGCCTTACTGAAAACCTACACTACTTTTCTCAAGCAAGGACAAACCAACATCACCACTACAGGAACATTCTGTTGCAAATATTACATGCAAAATTGAATGCGTTTGCAATTTTCAAAATTACTGGTACTGATTAACTATGTGTTTAACTACAACAAAGTGTTCTGCTGAAGAAGCTGCTTGCCATTGGCAAACTTGTGTCACTGCTGCACCTGGTAAACATTTGCAAGAGTTTAGCACATAGTTGGGGTTAGTAATGAAAAAATGATATATTCTCATGAATGAGATTGCCTATTTATGTGTAGGTATTCTGTAGGTATTGTGTGCCAAGTATGCACTTGGCACACAAACTGCAAACACACAACCACAACGTGTTTTGTACTCAGGTTAAATGAATGATCAATACCTTTACAAAGCCCAAGCTAATTAAACAAAATATTTATTTATTTTTTAAACTGATGTAGTGCATTATTTCTTAAGTCATTATTAACATCAATTTTAATGCCTCAAATGCAGCCTATATATGAAAACAAAGTCACTAAGAGTCAATTTATGTGTCAAACTTTTTGAAAACTCATACGGCTAGATTTAGAGTTCTGCGGCCAAAGGGGTGCGTTAGCTACGCATGCTTTTTTTTCCCCGCACCTTTTAAATACCGCTGGTATTTAGAGTTCACAGAAGGGCTGCGTTAGGCTCCAAAAAAGGGAGCGTAGAGCATATTTACCGCCACTGCAACTCTAAATACCAGCGTTGCTTACGGGCGCGGCCAGCTTCAAAAACGTGCTCGTGCACGATTCCCCCATAGAAAACAATGGGGCTGTTTGAGCTGAAAAAAACCTAAAACCTGCAAGAAAGCAGCGTTAAGCTCCTAACGCAGCCCCATTGTTTCCTATGGGGAAACACTTCCTAAGTCTGCACCTAACACCCTAACATGCACCCCTAACCTTACACTTATTAACCCCTAATCTGCCGCCCCCGCTATCGCTGACCCCTGCATATATTATTAACCCCTAATCTGCCGCTCCGTACACCGCCGCAACCTACGTTTTCCCTATGTACCTCTAATCTGCTGCCCCTAACACCACCAACCCCTATGTTATATTTATTAACCCCTAATATGCCGCCCCCCGCTATCGCTGACCCCTGCATATTATTATTAACCCCTAATCTGCAGCTCCGTACACTGCCGCAACCTACGTTATCCCTATGTACCCGTAATCTGCTGCCCCTAACACCGCCGACCCCTATATTATATTTATTAACCCCTAATCTGCCGCCCCCAACGTCGCCTCGACCTACCTACAATAATTAACCCCTAATCTGCCGACCGGATCTCACCGCTACTCTAATAAATGTATTAACCCCTAAAGCTAAGTCTAACCCTAACACCCCCCTAAGTTAAATATAATTTAAATCTAACGAAATAAATTAACTCTTATTAAATAAATTATTCCTATTTAAAGCTAAATACTTACCTGTAAAATAAACCCTAATATAGCTACAATATAAATAATAATTATATTGTAGCTATTTTAGGATTAATATTTATTTTACAGGCAACTTTGTATTTATTTTAACCAGGTACAATAGCTATTAAATAGTTAATAACGATTTAATAGCTACCTAGTTAAAATAATTACAAAATTACTTGTAAAATAAATCCTAACCTAAGTTACAATTAAACCTAACACTACACTATCAATAAATTAATTAAATACAATACCTACAAATAAATACAATGAAATAAACTAACTAAAGTACAAAAAATAAAAAAGAACTAAGTTACAAAAAATAAAAAAATATTTACAAACATTAGAAAAATATTACAACAATGTTAAAACTAATTACACCTACTCTAAGCCCCCTAATAAAATAAGAAAGACCCCCAAAATAAAAAAATGCCCTACCCTATTCTAAAATTAAAATAGAAAAGCTCTTTTACCTTACCAGCCCTGAAAAGGGCCCTTTGCGGGGCATGCCCCAAAGAATTCAGCTCTTTTGCCTGCAAAAAGAAACATACAATACCCCCCCCCGCAACATTACAACCAACCACCCACATACCCCTAATCTAACCCAAACCCCCCTTAAATAAACCTAACACTAAGCCCCTGAAGATCTTCCTACCTTATCTTCACCACGCCGGGTTCACCGATCGATCCAGAAGAGCCTCTGATGTCTTGATCCAAGCCCAAGCGGGGGCTGAAAAGGTCCATGATCCGGCTGAAGTCTTCTATCAAGCGGCATCTTCAATCTTCTTTCTTCCGGATCCATGTTCATCCCGCTGACGCAGAACATCCATCTTCACCGACGACTTCCCGACGAATGACGGTTCCTTTAAGGGACGTCATCCAAGATGGCGTCCCTCGAATTCCGATTGGCTTATGGGATTCTATCAGCCAATCGGAATTAAGGTAGGAAAATTCTGATTGGCTGATGGAATCAGCCAATCAGATTCAAGTTCAATCCGATTGGCTGATCCAATCAGCCAATCAGATTGAGATCGCATTCTATTGGCTGTTCCGATCAGCCAATAGAATGCAAGCTCAATCTGATTGGCTGATCGGATCAGCCAATCGGATTGAACTTGATTCTGATTGGCTGATTCCATCAGCCAATCAGAATTTTCTTACCTTAATTCCGATTGGCTGATAGAATCCTATCAGCCAATCGGAATTCGAGGGACGCCATCTTGGATGACGTCCCTTAAAAGGAATCGTTATTCGTCGGGAAGTCGTCGGTGAAGATGGATGTTCCGCGTCGGCTAAATGAACATGGATCCGGAAGAAAGAAGATTGAAGATGCCGCTTGATAGAAGACTTCAGCCCGATCATGGACCTCTTCAGCTCCCGCTTGGATGAAGACTTCAGCCCGATCATGGACCTCTTCAGCTCCCGCTTGGATGAAGACTTCAGTCGGATCATGGACATCTTCAGCCCCCGCTTGGGCTTGGATCAAGACATCGGAGGAGCTCTTCTGGATCGATCAGTGAACCCGGCGTGGTGAAGACAAGGTAGGGAGATCTTCAGGGGCTTAGTGTTAGGTTTATTTAAGGGGGGTTTGGGTTAGATTAGGGGTATGTGGGTGGTGGGTTGTAATGTTGGGGGTCGGGGGTATTGTATGTTTTCTTTTTTACAGGCAAAAGACCTATATTCTTTGGGGCATGCCCCGCAAAGGGCCCTTTTCAGGGCTGGTAAGGTAAAAGAGCTTTTCTATTTTAATATTAGAATAGGGTAGGGCATTTTTTTATTTTGGGGGTCTTTCTTATTTTATTAGGGGGCTTAGAGTAGGTGTAATTAGTTTAAAATTGTTGTAATATTTTTCTAATGTTTGTAAATATTTTTTTATTTTTTGTAACGTAGTTCTTTTTTATTTTTGTACTTTAGTTAGTTTATTTAATTGTATTTATTTATAGGTATTGTATTTAATTAATTTATTGATAGTGTAGTGTTAGGTTTAATTGTAACTTAGGTTAGGATTTATTTTACAGGTAATTTTGTAATTATTTTAACTAGGTAGCTATTAAATAGTTATTAACTATTTAATAGCTATTGTACCTGGTTAAAATAAATACAAAGTTGCCTGTAAAATAAATATTAATCCTAAAATAGCTACAATATAATTATTATTTATATTGTAGCTATATTAGGGTTTATTTTACAGGTAAGTATTTAGCTTTAAATAGGAATAATTTATTTAATAAGAGTTAATTTATTTCGTTAGATAAAAATTATATTTAACTTCGGGGGGTATTAGGGTTAGAATTAGCTTTAGGGGTTAAAAAATTTATTAGAGTAGCGGTGAGCTCCGGTCGGCAGATTAGGGGTTAATGCTTGAAGTTAGGTGTCGTCGATGTTAGGGAGGGCAGATTAGGGGTTAATACTATTTATTATAGGGTTATTGAGGCGGGAGTGAGGCGGATTAGGGGTTAATACATTTATTATAGTAGCGGTGCGGTCCGGTCGGCAGATTAGGGGTTAATAAATATTATGTAGGTGTCAGCGGTATTAGGGGCAGCAGATTAGGGGTACATAGGGATAACGTAGGTGGCGGCGGTGTACGGAGCGGCAGATTAGGGGTTAAAAAATTTTAATAGAGTGGCGGCGATGTGGGGGGCCTCGGTTTAGGGGTACATAGGTAGTTTATGGGTGTTAGTGTACTTTAGAGCACAGTAGTTAAGAGCTTTATAAACCGGCGTTAGCCCAGAAAGCTCTTAACTACTAACTTTTTTTCTGCGGCTGTAGTTTTGTCGTTAGATTTCTAACGCTCACTTCAGCCAAGACTCTAAATACCGGCGTTAGAAAGATCCCATTGAAAAGATAGGATACGCAAATGGCATAGGGGGATCTGTGGTATGGAAAAGTCACGGCTGCAAAGTGAGCGTTAGACCCTTTCCTCACTGACTCTAAATACCAGCGGGCAGTAAAAACCAGCGTTAGGAGCCTCTAACGCTGGTTTTGACGGCTACCGCCAAACTCTAAATCTAGGCCATAGTATTCACACATGGAATGTGAAATGTATTCATCAAAAATATATAAGTACGATTAAAGAGAAAAAACATAATTTATGTAAGAACTTACCTGATAATATCATTTCTTTCATATTAGCAATAGTCCATGAGCTAGTGACGTATGGGATATACATTCCTACCAGGAGGGGCAAAGTTTCCCAAACCTTAAAATGCCTATAAATACACCCCTCACCACACCCACAATTCAGTTTAACGAATAGCCAAGAAGTGGGGTGATAAGAAAAGAGCGAAAGCATCAAAAAAATAAGGAATTGGATTAATTGTGCTTTATACAAAAAAATCATAACCACCACACAAAAAAAGGGTGGGCCTCATGGACTCTTGCTAATATGAAATAAATTAATTTATCAGGTAAGTTCTTACGTAAATTATGTTTTCTTTCATGTAATTAGCAAGAGTCCATGAGCTAGTGACGTATGGGATTTAAATACCCAAGATGTGGAACTTCCACGCAAGAGTCACTAGAGAGGGAGGGATAAAATAAAGACAGCCAATTCCGCTGAAAAAATAATCCACTACCCAAATCAAAAGTTTCAATTTTAATAATTATAAGCAGAAGAATCAAACTGAAACAGCTGCCTGAAGTACTATTCTACCAAAAAACTGCTTTTAAAGAAGAGAAAACATCAAAATGGTAGAATTTAGTAAAAGTATGCAAAGAAGACCAAGTCATTGCTTTGCAAATTTGATCAACAGAAGCTTCATTCTTAAAAAGCCCAGGAAGTAGAAACTGACCTAGTAGAATGAGCCGTAATCCTCTGAGACGGGGAATAATCCGACTCCAAATAAGCATAATGAATCAAAAGCTTAACCAAGATGCCAAAGAAATGGCAGAAGCCTTCTGACCTTCCTAAAACCAGAAAAGATAACAAATAGACTAGAAGTCTGTCTGAAATCTGAGTAGTTTCAACATAATATTTCAAAACTCTTACCACATCCTAAAGAATGTAAGAATCTTACCAAAGAATTCTTAGGATTAGGACACAAGGAAAAGACAATAATTCCTCCATTAATGTTGTTAGAATTCACAACTTAGGTGAAAATTGAAATGAGGACAGCAAAAAAACACCTTATCCTGATGAAAAATCAGAACAAGGAGATTCACAAGAAAGAACAGATAATTCAAAAACTGTTCTAACTGAAGAGATGTCCAAAAAGAACAATACTTTCCATGAAAGTAATGAATGTCCAGAGCAAGCATATGCTCAAAATAGAAGAACCTGAAAAACCTTCAGAACCCAATTAAGACTCCAAGGAGGAGAAATTGGCTTAATGACAGGTTTGATACCAATCAAAACCTGAAAAAAATTATGAATATCAGGAAGTAACACTGCCTTATCCTGATGTAAAATCAGAAAAGCATATTCCCAAAAAATAGCAGATAACTCAAAAATTCTTCTAGTAGAAGAAATAACCAAAAGGAACAATACTTTTCCAAGAAAGTAATTTAATGTTCAGAAAATGCATAGTTTCAAACAGAGGAGCCTGTAAAGCCCTCAGCACCAAATTGAGATTCCAAAGAGGAGAGATTGAATTAATGACAGGCTTGATATGGACCAAAGCCTGTACAACACAATGAATATCAGGATGATTAGCAATCTTTCTGTGAAAAAAGAACAGAAAGAGTAGAGATTTGTCCTAACAAAGAACTGAAGACAAAACCTTATCCAAACCAACCTGAAAAAATAATAAAATTCTATGAATTTTAAAAGAATGCCAAGAAAAATAGGTCTTCCAGACTCAATATAAATCTTTCTAGAGACAGATTTATGAGCCTGAAACATAGTATTAATCAATGAGTCAGAAAAACCTCTATGACTAAAAACCAAGCGTTCAATCTCCATCCCTTCAAATTTAATGATTTGAGATCCTGATGGAAAAAATGGCCTTGAGAAAGAAAAGGTCTGGTTTAAACGGAATGAGATTCGTATACCAAAACCTGAGAGGCCATGCTGGAGCTACCAGCATAACAAACAAATACTCCATAAGAATTTTGGAAGAAGAACTAGAGGCGGAAAGAAATAGGCAAAAAGATAATTCCAAAGAAATGTCAATGCATACACTACTTCCGCCTGAAGATTCCCGGACCTTAATAGGCCCCTGGGAAGTACTCTATTCAGATGAGATGAAAAACTTATCTGGGTAAGAGAGACCATTCTCCCGGAAGAAAAGCTTGATTAACAGAGATAATCCGCTTCCCAAATATCTATACCTGGGATAAAAACCACAGAATTTATATAGGAGCTGGATTTAGCCCAAGCTAATATCCGAGACACTTCTGTCACAACCTAAGGACTGATAGTCCTACTCTGATGATTGACATACACCATAGTAGTGATATTGTTTGAAAAACATTAAACGTCTCTTCTTCAAAAAGAAACAAACTGAAAAAACTCTGAGAATGCACGGAGTTCTAAAATATCAAATGGTAATCTCGCCTCCTGAGATTTCCAAACCCCTTGTGCTGACAGAGATCCTCAGACAGCCTCCCAACCAAAAAGACTTGCATCTGTAGAGATCATGGTCCAGGTTGAAAGAAACGAAGAGACCTGTAGAACTAAATGATGGTGATCTTAACCACCAAATCAAGAGTGATAAATATTAGGATTCGAAGATTTAAAATGCGAAATCCTAGAATCCCTGCACCATAATTCAGCATAAAAGACTGAAAAGGTTCTTTCTATTGAAAATGAGCAAAGGGAATTAAATCCAATGCTGTGGCCATAAGACCTAAAACTTCTATGCATATATTGCAACTGAAAGAAATAATAGAGAGACTAAAGGTACCGACAAACGGAACACAATAAAATTGTCCCTTGTCTGATAGAGACAAAGACAGAGACACAAATATCTGGAAACCTAAAAAAGGTGACCCTTGTGTGAGGAATCAAGAGCTTTTGAAAAAAAGATCCTCTAACTATGTCCTGAAGAGCAAAGTGAATCATATGAGATTCCGCATCCTAAGAAAATAATCTGAATGAAAACAGAAAAATGAAAATATGCATTTATTGTATCTAATGAAAACAAATAATGCTATCACTGACCAAAAGGCAGAATAGTTTGAATAAAACTCCAAAACCTAGTTCCCAAAAATGGAACTGGAAGAAATACCCCAGAAGATTCCAGGTCTGAGCAGCGCTTGAACCCCATGGGTGCCCAGCCATGCTTCAACAGTACCCAAAATATATAGGACCGAAACACATTTAAAGAAAGTGTTAGCCTTACTGGAATAAAATCAAAGAAATTTGGACCAAATAGAACCAAATAAATTTCAAAAAAGTCTTAACCTGCCCCTTGCCAGCCAAGCTGAAATACGGCACGTACATCGCAATATTAGGGAGCTGATTTCGAACTGAAAAATTTCCAATTATAAACATGTTACTTGGGAAAGAATTCAGGAATTCGTTCCTTAATAAGAACAACCAAACTAGTATAAGCTTAAAGTTTTAGTCTTAGAACTCAATCTTGAAGCCCAGAGTAACAGTTAAGAATTGAATCCAATTATAAAACAAATAATTGATTATCTTAGAACAAAAGAAATATGGATTTTTAAAAATCACAAAATTCTTCTAGCTAAAATAGCTAAAGACATAGATTAACCCTCATTTGCGAAAATATTCAATAAAATGAAGACACAAATGAAATTATTAACATGATAGTTCAGTTTAAAGGAACAGTCAATACAGTGGACTTGCATAATCAATAAATGCAAAATAACAAGACAAATGCAACAGCACCTAGTCTAGTAAATGTTGTCCCTTAACAATGCTAAAATAAATCATAATCTGATACTTGATCTTAAAGTAAACAGAACAAAAATGAAGCAATTGCAAAATCCAAATAAATCACAGGACCAAGAAAAGTACCTGAAACTAAATAATTTTCCATTAATAAGATACAACCATCTAAAGGAAAATAAATACTATTTTGCTATAGAAAGAATAGCATAATTAGTAGGAGTAGAGATAGCCCCAAAAAATTGGAGAACCTTCCAAATTGAATTTAACTGCTGACAAAGAATATAGTTTAAAACCTTGAAGAAGGAATAAAAGAAAATTCTCAGCCTATTCCATTCCCTAGTATGGGGAATTGGAAAAAAAACCTCTGAAAACACAGAAGAATAAATAGGCAGAAATGGTGTCAGCTAGTCTTAAAGAACTAGTTACCTTAATATCCAAAATAATCAACACCTTTTCAACAAAGAACAAATGTACTTTAATAAAAAAATAATAAAAAAAGTAGATTTTTTAGTGTCAATATCTGATGAAGAAAATTCTGAAAGAGAAAAATCATCATCAGAGAAGGATAAATCAGTATGTTGTTGGTCATTTGAAACTTCAATAATTAAAAAAGAAGTGAAAAAGACCTAAAAAAATTTATTAGAAGGCACGAAGTCAGACAAAGCCTTTAAAATAGAATCAGAAAAATATTTCTAAATATTTCTTGTACATAAGATGTAAGAATGGCAATATATAAAGCATAAATACTAATGGATTCTGAATGTAAAAGTATATCATAATAACTTATTACAAACCATAGCTAAAGATAAACATTTATAACATTTAAAATAAATGAACTTACCTTTGGTAGAACTGAAACTCAGTTAAGCGTTTTTCCAGAAGTGGCTTCTGATTCAGGGTCAATCTGAGACATCTTGCAATATGTAATAGAAAAAACAACATATAAAGCAAAATTGATCAAATTCCTTAAATGACAGTTTCAGGAATGGGAAAAAATGCCAATGAACAAGCTTCTAGCATCCAGAAGCAATAAACAATGAGACTTAAATATTGTGGAGACAACAATGACGCTCAAATTTTTTAGCGCCAAAAAAGCCGCCCACGTTATTTGGCACCTAAATGCTTTTGGCGCCAAAAATGACGCCACATCCGGTAACGCTGACATTTTTTGGCGCAAAAACGTCAAAAAAATGGCGCAACTTCCGGCGACATGTATGACGCCGGAAATGACAAGAAAATTTTTGCGCCAAGAAAGTCCGCGCCAAGAATGACGCAATAAAATGAAGCATTTTCAGCCCCCGCGAGCCTAACAGCCCACAGGAAAAAAGTCAAATTTAAGGTAAGAAAAAATTGATTTATTCATATGCATTATCCCAAATATGAAACTGACTGTCTGAAATAAGGAACGTTGAACATCCTGAATCAAGGCAAATAAATGTTTAAACACAAATATTTAGAACTTTATATAAAAGTGCCCAACCATAGCTTAGAGTGTCACAAAATAAGACTTACTTACCCCCGGACACTCCTCTACATGTAGTAGAAAGCCAAACCAGTACTGAAACGAGAATCAGTAGAGGAAATGGTATATATAAGAGTATATCGTCGATCTGAAAAGGGAGGTAAGAGATGAATCTCTACGACCGATAACAGAGAACCTATGAAATAGACCCCGTAGAAGGAGATCATTGAATTCAAATAGGCAATACTCTCTTCACATCCCTCTGACATTCACTGCACACTGAGAGGAAAACCGGGCTCCAGCCTGCTGTGAAGCGCATAACGTAGAATCTAGCACAAACTTACTTCACCACCTCCATGGGAGGCAAAGTTTGTAAAACTGAATTGTGGGTGTGGTGAGGGGTGTATTTATAGGCATTTTAAGGTTTGGGAAACTTTGTCCCTCCTGGTAGGAATGTATATCCCATACGTCACTAGCTCATGGACTCTTGCTAATTACATGAAAGAAACTTAAATTATGCTTACCTGATAATTTTCTTTTCTTCAGATGGAAAGAGTCCACAGCTGCATTCATTAGTTTTTGGGAAAACAATACCCAAGCTATAGAGGACACTGAATGCTCAAACGGGAGGGTACAAAAGGCGGCCCATTCTGAGGGCACCTCGCCTGAAAACACTTACCCAACAAAAAAACAGAATTTATGTTTACCTGATAAATTTCTTTCTCCAACGGTGTGTCCGGTCCACGGCGTCATCCTTACTTGTGGGATATTCTCTTCCCCAACAGGAAATGGCAAAGAGCCCAGCAAAGCTGGTCACATGATCCCTCCTAGGCTCCGCCTACCCCAGTCATTCGACCGACGTTAAGGAGGAATATTTGCATAGGAGAAACCATATGGTACCGTGGTGACTGTAGTTAAAGAAAATAAAATATCAGACCTGATTAAAAAAACCAGGGCGGGCCGTGGACCGGACACACCGTTGGAGAAAGAAATTTATCAGGTAAACATAAATTCTGTTTTCTCCAACATAGGTGTGTCCGGTCCACGGCGTCATCCTTACTTGTGGGAACCAATACCAAAGCTTTAGGACACGGATGAAGGGAGGGAGCAAATCAGGTCACCTAAATGGAAGGCACCACGGCTTGCAAAACCTTTCTCCCAAAAATAGCCTCAGAAGAAGCAAAAGTATCAAACTTGTAAAATTTGGTAAAAGTGTGCAGTGAAGACCAAGTCGCTGCCCTACATATCTGATCAACAGAAGCCTCGTTCTTGAAGGCCCATGTGGAAGCCACAGCCCTAGTGGAATGAGCTGTGATTCTTTCGGGAGGCTGCCGTCCGGCAGTCTCGTAAGCCAATCTGATGATGCTTTTAATCCAAAAAGAGAGAGAGGTAGAAGTTGCTTTTCGACCTCTCCTTTTACCTGAATAAACAACAAACAAGGAAGATGTTTGTCTAAAATCCTTTGTAGCATCTAAATAGAATTTTAGAGCGCGAACAACATCCAAATTGTGCAACAAACGTTCCTTCTTTGAAACTGGTTTTGGACACAGAGAAGGTACGATAATCTCCTGGTTAATGTTTTTGTTAGAAACAACTTTTGGAAGAAAACCAGGTTTAGTACGTAAAACCACCTTATCTGCATGGAACACCAGATAAGGAGGAGAACACTGCAGAGCAGATAATTCTGAGACTCTTCTAGCAGAAGAAATCGCAACTAAAAACAAAACTTTCCAAGATAATAACTTAATATCAACGGAATGTAAGGGTTCAAACGGAACCCCCTGAAGAACTGAAAGAACTAAATTGAGACTCCAAGGAGGAGTCAAAGGTTTGTAAACAGGCTTGATTCTAACCAGAGCCTGAACAAAGGCTTGAACATCTGGCACAGCTGCCAGCTTTTTGTGAAGTAATACCGACAAGGCAGAAATCTGTCCCTTCAGGGAACTTGCAGATAATCCTTTTTCCAATCCTTCTTGAAGGAAGGATAGAATCCTAGGAATCTTAACCTTGTCCCAAGGGAATCCTTTAGATTCACACCAACAGATATATTTTTTCCAAATTTTGTGGTAAATCTTTCTAGTCACAGGCTTTCTGGCCTGAACAAGAGTATCGATAACAGAATCTGAGAATCCTCGCTTCGATAAAATCAAGCGTTCAATCTCCAAGCAGTCAGCTGGAGTGAAACCAGATTCGGATGTTCGAACGGACCCTGAACAAGAAGGTCTCGTCTCAAAGGTAGCTTCCAAGGTGGAGCCGATGACATATTCACCAGATCTGCATACCAAGTCCTGCGTGGCCACGCAGGAGCTATCAAGATCACCGACACCCTCTCCTGCTTGATCCTGGCTATCAGCCTGGGGATGAGAGGAAATGGCGGGAACACATAAGCTAGTTTGAAGGTCCAAGGTGCTACTAGTGCATCCACTAGAGCCGCCTTGGGATCCCTGGATCTGGCCCCGTAGCAAGGAACTTTGAAGTTCTGACGAGAGGCCATCAGATCCATGTCTGGAATGCCCCACAGGTGAGTGACTTGGGCAAAGATTTCCGGATGGAGTTCCCACTCCCCCGGATGCAATGTCTGCCGACTCAGAAAATCCGCTTCCCAATTTTCCACTCCTGGGATGTGGATAGCAGACAGGTGGCAGGAGTGAGACTCCGCCCAAAGAATAATTTTGGTTACTTCTTCCATCGCTAGGGAACTCCTTGTTCCCCCCTGATGGTTGATGTACGCAACAGTCGTCATGTTGTCTGATTGAAACCGTATGAACCTGGTCCTCGCAAGCTGGGGCCAGGCCTGGAGAGCATTGAATATCGCTCTCAGTTCCAGAATATTTATCGGTAGAAGAGATTCTTCCCGAGACCAAAGACCCTGAGCTTTCAGGGATCCCCAGACCGCGCCCCAGCCTATCAGACTGGCGTCGGTCGTGACAATGACCCACTCTGGTCTGTGGAACATCATCCCTTGAGACAGATTGTCCAGGGACAGCCACCAACGGAGTGAGTCTCTGGTTCTCTGATTTACTTGTATCTTCGGAGACAAGTCTGTATAGTCCCCATTCCACTGACTGAGCATGCACAGTTGTAATGGTCTTAGATGAATGCGCGCAAAAGGAACTATGTCCATCGCCGCCACCATCAACCCGATCACTTCCATGCACTGAGCTATGGAAGGAAGAGGAACGGAATGAAGTATCCGACAAGAGTCCAGAAGCTTTGTTTTTCTGGCCTCTGTTAGAAAGATCCTCATTTCTAAGGAGTCTATAATTGTTCCCAAGAAGGGAACCCTTGTTGACGGGGATAGAGAACTCTTTTCCACGTTCACTTTCCAGCCGTGAGATCTGAGAAAGGCCAGGACAATGTCCGTGTGAGCCTTTGCTTGAGGAAGGGACGACGCTTGAATCAGAATGTCGTCCAGGTAAGGTACTACTGCAATGCCCCTTGGTCTTAGCACCGCTAGAAGGGACCCTAGTACCTTTGTGAAAATCCTTGGAGCAGTGGCTAATCCGAAAGGAAGCGCCACGAACTGGTAATGTTTGTCCAGGAATGCAAACCTTAGGAACCGATGATGTTCCTTGTGGATAGGAATATGTAGATACGCATCCTTTAAATCCACCGTGGTCATGAATTGACCTTCCTGGATGGAAGGAAGGATAGTTCGAATGGTTTCCATCTTGAACGATGGGACCTTGAGAAATTTGTTTAAGATCTTGAGATCTAGGATTGGTCTGAACGTTCCCTCTTTTTTGGGAACTATGAACAGATTGGAGTAGAACCCCATCCCTTGTTCTCTTAATGGAACAGGATGAATCACTCCCATTTTTAACAGGTCTTCTACACAATGTAAGAACGCCTGTCTTTTTATGTGGTCTGAAGACAACTGCGACCTGTGGAACCTCCCCCTTGGGGGAAGTCCCTTGAATTCCAGAAGATAACCCTGGGAGACTATTTCTAGCGCCCAAGGATCCAGAACATCTCTTGCCCAAGCCTGAGCGAAGAGAGAGAGTCTGCCCCCCACCAGATCCGGTCCCGGATCGGGGGCCAATATTTCATGCTGTCTTGGTAGCAGTGGCAGGTTTCTTGGCCTGCTTTCCCTTGTTCCAGCCTTGCATTGGTCTCCAAGCTGGCTTGGCCTGAGAAGTATTACCCTCTTGCTTAGAGGACGTAGCACCTTGGGCTGGTCCGTTTTTACGAAAGGGACGAAAATTAGGTCTATTTTTTGCCTTGAAGGGCCGATCCTGAGGAAGGGCGTGGCCCTTACCCCCAGTGATATCAGAGATAATCTCTTTCAAGTCAGGACCAAACAGCGTTTTCCCCTTGAAAGGAATGTTTAGTAGCTTGTTCTTGGAAGACGCATCAGCCGACCAAGATTTCAACCAAAGCGCTCTGCGCGCCACAATAGCAAACCCAGAGTTCTTAGCCGCTAACTTAGCCAATTGCAAAGAGGCGTCTAGAGTGAAAGAATTAGCCAATTTGAGAGCATTGATTCTGTCCATAATCTCCTCATAAGGAGGAGAGTCACTATCGAGCACCTTAAGCAGTTCATCAACCCAGAAATATGCGGCAGTAGTGACAGGGACAATGCATGAAATGGGTTGTAGAAGGTAACCCTGCTGAACAAACATCTTTTTAAGCAAACCTTCTAATTTTTTATCCATAGGATCTTTGAAAGCACAACTATCCTCTATGGGAATAGTGGTGCGTTTGTTTAAAGTAGAAACCGCTCCCTCGACCTTGGGGACTGACTGCCATAAGTCCTTTCTGGGGTCGACCATAGGAAACAATTTTTTAAATATGGGGGGAGGGACGAAAGGAATACCGGGCCTTTCCCATTCTTTATTAACAATGTCCGCCACCCGCTTGGGTATAGGAAAAGCTTCTGGGAGCCCCGGCACCTCTAGGAACTTGTCCATTTTACATAGTTTCTCTGGGATGACTAAATTTTCACAATCATCCAGAGTGGATAATACCTCCTTAAGCAAAATGCGGAGATGTTCCAATTTAAATTTAAATGTAATCACATCAGATTCAGCCTGCTGAGAAATGTTCCCTAAATCAGTAATTTCTCCCTCAGACAAAACCTCCCTGGCCCCCTCAGATTGGGTTAGGGGCCCTTCAGAGATATTAATATCAGCGTCGTCATGCTCTTCAGTAACTAAAACAGAGCAGCCACGCTTACGCTGACAAGGGTTCATTTTGGCTAAAATGTTTTTGACAGAATTATCCATTACAGCCGTTAATTGTTGCATAGTAAGGAGTATTGGCGCGCTAGATGTACTAGGGGCCTCCTGAGTGGGCAAGACTCGTGTAGACGAAGGAGGGAATGATGCAGTACCATGCTTACTCCCCTCACTTGAGGAATCATCTTGGGCATCATTGTCATTATCACATAAATCACATTTATTTAAATGAATAGGAATTCTGGCTTCCCCACATTCAGAACACAGTCTATCTGGTAGTTCAGACATGTTAAACAGGCATAAACTTGATCAGAAAGTACAAAAAACGTTTTAAAATAAAACCGTTACTGTCACTTTAAATTTTAAACTGAACACACTTTATTACTGCAATTGCGAAAAAACATGAAGGAATTGTTCAAAATTCACCAAATTTTCACCACAGCGTCTTAAAGCCTTGAAAATATTGCACACCAATTTTGGAAGCTTTAACCCTTAAAATAACGGAACCGGAGCCGTTTTAAGCTTTAAACCCCTTTACAGTCCCTGGTATCTGCTTTGCTGAGACCCAACCAAACCCAAAGGGGAATACGATACCAAATGACGCCTTCAGAAGTCTTTTATAAGTATCAGAGCTCCTCTCACATGCGACTGCATGCCATGCCTCTCAAAAACAAGTGCGCAACACCGGCGCGAAAATGAGACTCTGCCTATGCTTTGGGAAAGCCCCTAAAGAATAAGGTGTCTAAAACAGTGCCTGCCGATATTATTATATCAAAATACCCAGATAAAATGATTCCTCAAGGCTAAATATGTGTTAATAATCAATCGATTTAGCCCAGAAAAAGTCTACAGTTTAAATAAGCCCTTGTGAAGCCCTTATTTACAATCGTAATAAACATGGCTTACCGGATCCCATAGGGAAAATGACAGCTTCCAGCATTACATCGTCTTGTTAGAATGTGTCATACCTCAAGCAGCAAGGGACTGCAAACTGTTCCCCCAACTGAAGTTAATTGCTCTCAACAGTCCTGTGTGGAACAGCCATGGATTTTAGTTACGGTTGCTAAAATCATTTTCCTCATACAAACAGAATTCTTCATCTCTTTTCTGTTTCTGAGTAAATAGTACGTACCAGCACTATTTGAAAATAACAAACTCTTGATTGAATAATGAAAAACTACAGTTAAACACTAAAAAACTCTAAGCCATCTCCGTGGAGATGTTGCCTGTACAACGGCAAAGAGAATGACTGGGGTAGGCGGAGCCTAGGAGGGATCATGTGACCAGCTTTGCTGGGCTCTTTGCCATTTCCTGTTGGGGAAGAGAATATCCCACAAGTAAGGATGACGCCGTGGACCGGACACACCTATGTTGGAGAAAACCCGCTTCGTCCGAAGCCGAGAAAATTTGAAAAAAAGAAAAGGCCCCAAGGACACTGACCGCAGATAGTCCACAAGCCTCGCTAGAGACCGCAGAGAAACACAACTGAGCCAGCACGCCTCCAGGAGTCACCGTCGCCCAGTAAGCGGCCCTCAACACCCCACCCCGTACCAGAGAAGGGGATCAACTAACAAACAAAAGGGAAAGGATATGGAGGAACAGGCAAGGATTCCCGTAAGACCCTAAAAAGGGTATAACAGTTTCCAAGAAAGGAAAACACCAAGGACCAAGCCAAGCTCACAGAGACCAAAACCAGTGGTGAGAAACAAGGGGAGGCAACGCCCAGACCCCAGAATGTATAGAAACCCCAAGGTAAAAACCGGGATCCGAGACAGAAGAACTTCTCCTAAAGGTAGTGCCACAGCACCCTAAAAAGACAACTGAAGACAGAGTCCTCAAGACGCAAGGAAACAAAATATTGAAGCCTTCAGAAACCGATATACGTGCAGTAAACCCAGAAAGGCAAACCCTTGGGTCAACACCACACGCTGCAGTCATACCAGGATGACTCTGATTAATATACTTGCAGGCAAGTAAGAGCAGCAGAAGATAGGGCACAAACACTAACCAACAGACTGCAAAACATCCACTAAGTAGTGGACCCAGCACAGGCTTAACCAAAAAGCCGCCAATCCTACTCACATATCTTGGACATGGAGAAAGCACAGAAACCTCAAAAAGGCTCACCATACCACAAAGGACCCAAAGGCGAACAAGAGTCTTGGCAACACACAGACAAGGTGCAAACAGCTGCAACCGATTTCAAATTGCAAACATTCCGCTTGCTAGGTAGCAAAGTAACCCACAGGCCACTACAGCTGGCTGTCAGGTCTGAAAGACAGGGGAACAGAAAAGACCGCAACCACCAGTTCCCAGAAGAGGACAGAAAAAGATTGACTAAGCCACCCCAACGGAGCTCGGGTGCCAACCCAAGAGTTCTAACAATAGGAACTAAAAAAAAGAACCCCATAGGAGAGAAACAAAGAAAATGCAATAGAGCCCTCAGAAGACCCAGCACGACACTCCATGACAGTCTCAACATGGAGGAATCATCTCTCCAAATGAAACAGAACCCTAGAAAGCGGATCGCTCTCCTCTACATTATAAAAAACACCTGAGCCAATAACCTGCCCACCGGACAGGGCAAACAACCTCCAGAGAGAGGAAACCCCCACACCCATAAGGAGGACAAACTGCCCCCCCGAAGGGGAGAGTACGGAAAGGAACAGCGCACAAGCTCATAAGACATGAAACTATAGGCTGAGGAAACAAATCCAAATGAAAATCATCCAGCCATCATAGTTGAACACAGAGGAACTCCCCAAAAAGGGGAGTACACCTCAGTCAAAAGGCACAGAAATCCTGGCCAAGCTGCTAACAGCTCAACTATCTAGACCAAAGGTCATAGCCTATGTTAAATGGAAAAAACTGGATCGCAGCGAACCAGCCACAGGATCGTAAGTCTTCCAGACGATCCACAAGAAAAAACTATAGGCCTGAGCCCCAGATCGTTCAAGGGAACATCACAGGGAACATAACCAGACTAACCCAGGGAATGGGAACAAGACTCACAACCCAAAAGGAAGAGAAAAACCCCTGCAGGAGTTCAACACTCCAAAAGGAGCTAAAGTACGACAGAGTCGCACTAAGAGCCTAGAGCCCAAAAAGGCGTTAAAAGACTGCCAGAATCGGCGTCAAGGAGGTCCTAAATCCTCCCAACCTCCAACCCACGCGGGAAGGAAACACTCCACAACCCAACATAAAGTCGGAATCAATGAGAGAGTCGCAGCAGAACTCAGGGTCCCAGTCGACCAGCTTGAGAGATCGACTGGGACTGAACCAATCTCAACCAATCCCCCATGCCTCACGAACCCTCAGATCCACTCAGATGCTCAGCTGAAACTTGTAAAAGAAAACAAGAATAACACAATAATATGTGAGGCACTCAGCGCCCAACAGGACCAGCCAGGCAGAACGGGCGGCACATGTCTGAAGTAGGCCTCGAGACAAAAGGATCTGAACCCAATCAGGACCAGCCTGAAACCAAGGGCCATCACTGTCAAGGCCTCAAAGAATCCCCCCTAGAGACACACATAGGACTACTTCCTTAGAAGTAACATTACAATCAAACAATCATGAGTATCGATTCCAGACAAACTTCCCGAAAGAAATTAAAACCAACATGAGCATTAAAATAAAATAAAAAGGTAAGGCAACCCACAGGTTTATCTCCTAAGAAGAACAGACGCACCGCAGGAACGGCCCAACAGGGACCCTGTCCTACCAAGCTCGAACTGGAAGGAGTACTCGATAACAAGACTATAATAAGATTACTTCATCCCCTTATGTCTAATTCTGCAAGCTATTCGAAAAAGCAGACTGAGAAGACTCTGATCCATTAAGGATGGGATTTTCCCGACAAGGCCAAAGCGTGCCTCAAAAGAACACGAAGGCGCATCAGTCTATACCGAAAAACACAGTTGACCCCCTGAAGCCTCAGGGACAGTCGTTCCCCCAGAGAGCTGAACAGGCCACCCCATGCCTGAAGAGCCCCGGATAACAGAACACGAACAGTATCTCAACCCAACTTCTGGAAGTTGCATATGCACCAGTGCCAAATTTATGGACATGCAACATCGTGCCGAAACCCCTGGCGGGAAGAAGCTACCTTCCGGAGAAGGATAAGCAAAGTCTGGGTTACCTGCATGCGTAGTAAGAGATAGTGGAAAAGAACTCGTCACTGGGAGGAGAGAGGCCCCAGAGGCGGATGGGTCAGCGGCGCCTTGATTCCCCGATTACGAGGAATTGAGCACTCTAATACGGCATTCAGAACATAACTGATAGGCTAGTATCATCCGGGGCAATACGCACTCTGTGCAAGGAGTAGAAACTGAAACAGAGATGTCCGTCTCCGCAATATCAGACTCCTCCATAGCTAGGATATTGATAAAAAAAATTGGACCAAAAAACTTAAACGGCACCTGACACCCCCAATGGCTGGGGCACTCACCACCTCCTAAGAGCCCGACACCAGCAGATCAGAATATCTCCGTCGCCACACGGTCAGAATTGCGGAAATGGAGAGTCAAAAGCGTGCCCGACCGTAAAGGCTGCGTGACTTCCAAAGGCAGTTATGTTCCACAAAGCCATGAGCCTAAGTAACACTACGCATAAGCAGGTCGAATCACATAATCATTATTAAAAAAAAACTTTGTTCAATAACCCCCCTCAGGAGATATTAACCCTCGATTCCAAAATACAAAAAGGAGCCTCACTGAGACCCTGTTTATAGTTAGTCCCGCAAGGTGGTAGCCTCTCTGGAAAACATTTGCAATACAATACAATCATGACGAAAGTAAAATGAAACGATCTTACCGGAAACTATGCCGTGGAACAGGAACACGACCAGTGTTCCCTCTAAGGCTAGTTTTGTGTGCGGCCCAGCAGTGAAACAGTTCATAAGAAAACCATACATTCCAGTCTGCATTGTGCAATGTTTGCTAATTGCTGGGTATGGTTACTTGATTAACGGTTTCACTGCTGGACTGCAAAAAAAACTGGTCTTAGAAGGAACAGTGAACACGACCCTTCAAGCGTGACAGATAGTAGCATCGCCTCTGCCATGAACTTGAGAGAAGAAAGCAGGCAGCAAAACTCGTCAACACTGATTGCTTGTGGAGCTGTTAATATGAGTCGGGATGGTTTCGCAGACAAACTCTCCCTGCATTTCCGGACTCTAACTTTCACCCATGCTCTCACTGAGAGGCTGACAGGACTGCTTAAAACACCAGTCCCATGTCGAATAGTACTTCCCTCCATAAGAGACTAATCGCAAAACATCTGACACTTCTCTGCCAACCTCCTGGGACGAAAGGCAAAGAATGACTGGGGAATGAGGGAAGTGGGAGGGGCATTTAAGCCTTTGGCTGGGGTGTCTTTGCCGCCTCCTGGTGGCCAGGTTCTGTATTCCCAAAAGTAATGTATGCAGCTGTGGATTCTTTCCATTTAAGAAGAAAATAAGAATATTAAAGGAACCAGCCACATAACTTTGCGTTTCTCCAAAAAAAAAGTATCTGTAAATAGACATATACAGAATAATCCATAAAGTTAAGAGAAATAAGTAAGATTTTAGATGCTATGTCTCTCCTGGCTTCCAAACCCTGATCTAAGTAAATTGTCCCAAACAAACACAGAGCGCTTATACCTTCAAAAGGAAATAAAAGAATCTTGGTGACAAACCTTATGAGCCATATACTATGAAGCCATAATATGATCAAAACAGAGACCAAATGAAAAATCATCCAGACACCACTGTTGACCCAACAGAGAAAAAAACTCTCCATAGAGGAGCACACTCCATCCGAAGGACAAGTCAGGCCTTAAAGTTTATAACCAGTACCCGAAGGTGGATGAGAACTCTTGCCTACCTGCTTGCAAGCCCACTGAGCTAGCCCCTATGTCGCAACATAGGGTCCCTTAAAAAAACTGGGTCGTCACGAACCAGTCCATCGAATCATAAGTCTTCTGACATCCAAGAAGAATCCAAGACAAGAACTCCAGACCCAGGACCCAGAATCATCCTAGATCGAACGACACCCTCAGGGAACACAAGATACTCCATCTGAAGCAATCAGGCATCACAGGGGATGAGGATACTTCCAAAGAGACCATGAAAGGCAAAACCGTAAGAACGGCGGTTTGAAGGACCTAAAAATCCTCCAAGCCTCCAACCCACAACAGGAAGGAACACTCTAGTTCCCGAAAAATTCGGAAACGACTGAGCATATCGCCACGGATCTCAATGGAGTCCCGGCCCACTAGATTGAAAGGCGAATGAGGACTGAACCAATCCCCCATGCCCCTAAGCAACCACGGACCCTCGAGTCCTCTCAGGATGCTAGTTGAAGCTTGTAAAACAAGACAATCACACTATCATATTGTGATCACTGGACGCCCTTACCGGACCAACCGGACATAAAAAGGTGCCACGTGTCTTAACTAGGCCTCAAAGACAGAAGGATTTGTACCCAGTCAGGACCAGCCTGAAACCAAGGGCCCCAGCACCGTCAAGGCCACAGAGTCCACCCCGATGGAGGGATAAAGAACAGTCAGTCAGACAGACTTTTGCAAACAGAGCAAACAAAATCCTGATTATCAATTCCAGAGAGGAAAGTTCCAGAAGGAAAGTTCCAGAAGGAAACATCACACCACAACATGAGCTTTAAACCGAATAGAAATCATCCTCACCGGATGAAAATAAAAGATAAGGCAACAGTAGGTTATCACCCAGGAAGAACGGACAGACCCGCAGGACCAGCCCAACAGGGGTCCGAGACTTCCAAGCTCAGAACTGGAAAAGGATACACAAATAAAGACTATAAGAAGATTACTTCATCCCCTTATGTCTATGTATGCAAGCCAGTCAAAGTGTAAGACTGAGAACCCCCAGACCCATTATGAGTGGGATCCTCCAGCAACACCAAAAATGTGCCTTAGTAGGACACAAAGGTGCGCCAGTCTATAACGAAAGGCGCAACATACCTCCGCCAGGACAAAAGGAAACACTGGCCCCAAAGTTTGACCCCCTGATGCCTCAGGGGCAGTCGCTCCCCTGGAAGGCTGAACTGGACCAGGCGATCCCACACCTGACAAGCCCAGGTTAACAAAACACAGATTATATCGTAAGCACACTTCCGGGAGGTGCATATGCGCCAGCGCCAAAGATATGGCAATGCGGAACCGTTTTTTAACTTCCGTTGGAAACAGGCCACACTCCCTAGAAAGGATAAGAAGCTTTGGGTTACCTGCATGCATAGTAAGAGTTGATGGTAGGGAACTCTTCTCATGAGAAATAGAATCCCCAGAGACGGATGACTCAGTGGGCACCTGATTCCCCAATCCTGAGGAACAGAGCCCTCTAAAAACAGCATTCGGAACATAACTGATGGGCATGTATCACCCGGGCCAATTCATATTCTTCGCAAGAAGTAGAGTCTGAATCAGAGACATCCATCTCCAAGAATCCTTCATAACTGAGACACTGCCGTCTCCAAAGAACCAGACACCAGCGGACCAGGATTTCTCTGTCGCCACGCAGTCAGGAAAACAACAAAGCCGAAGCAACACTACACAGTAGCAGACAGAATCACATAACAAATATGATTATAAACCCCCCTATTCAATAATCCCCCTCAGGAGATATAAACCCTTGATTCCTAGATACAAAAAGGAGCCTCACTGAGACCCTATGTTAACCTCTTAAGGACATATGACGGAATTTCTCTGTCATAAAACAATTGAGCAAACTGAAAGCTGTGTCCTTAAAGGGTTAAAGTTATCCCCGAAAGGTTGTAGCCTCTTTCGGATAAACAGTTGAAATTACAATACATCCATGATGAAAGTAAAATGAAACGATCTTACCAGAATCTATACCGTGGAACAGGAACACAGCCCTTCAACAGACTTGGAGACTTCAACAGACTTGGAGAGAAAAAAGCAGGCAGTGAAACTTGTCAATGCTGATTGCTTGTGGAGCTGTTAATATGAGTTAGGATGGTTTCGCAGAAAGACTCTCCCTGCATCTCCAGACTCTAACTTTCACCCATGCTCTCACTGAGAGGCTGACAGGACTACTTAAAACTCCAGTCCCATGCCGAAGAGCACTACCCTTCATAAGAAACTATCAAAAACTTCTGACACTTCCCTGCCAACCTCCTGGGACGAAAGGCAAAGAATGACTGGGGGGGGGATGAGGGAAGTGGGAGGATTATTTAAGTCTTTGGCTGGGGTGTCGTTGCCTCCTCCTGGTGGCCAGGTTCTAAATTCCCAAAAGTAATGAATGCAGCTGTGGACTCTTTCCATTTATGAAGAAAAAGTGGCTAATGAACGTGTTTTAAAAGTCTTAGGAGTCCAGGGAATTGTATGAGTAGTGTCCATAAAGTCACCAAAAAACCCTAAACCTCCTTTTTTTTTGTTTGCTGATCTGATAACATGCTTAACTCTTTCCATTCATGTTCTAGTTTGCTAAAGAAATCAGTACTCCTTTGCCTTTTTCCCATGAATGTTTTTCTCTCCTTTACATCTCATTATTTTAAAGCCAATACACATTTCATTTGTCTTCTACTCTTGTCTGTTTACAGACATGTCAGAATGATTCTATGTATGAACACTCTTTGCCAGTCTGCTGACATGTTTTTGTGATTCTTTTAACTGGGTCCATTGTTTCTGTTAGCATCCATTACCACCAAAGGTTCAGGTTGTTTCTCTGGCGCCTCTGCGCTTTTTGCACTAATTTAAAGAGCCAGTAAACCCACCAAATAATGTTATATAATTCTGCACATAGCTTAGCGTCAGCTTTCGAAAGCAAAGGATTGCCCAGATATTTTCCAACAAAAATAAATTTTACAGAACGCCGCTCCTGGCTCTAGTGAGCGAGTCTGTTTTTTTTTTCCTAAGCGCATCGAGCACACTGTCTAGTCACAGCACGCCCGATCGTGCCATTATACTGAATGTAGCTCGCTCCTGCTCTGGTCTGGTAGCGAGCTACATTCAGTTTAATGTCGCAATTGGGAAGAATTTTTATTGTAAAAGATAGATAATCCCTTTATTACACATTCCCTAGTTTTGCATAACCAACAGTTATATAAATACACTTTATACAGTGGATATAAAAAGTCTACACAACCCTGTTAAAATGTCAGGTTTCTGCGATGTAAACAAAATTAGACAAAGATAAATCATTTCAGAACTTTTTCCACCTTTAATGTGACCTATAAACTACACAACTCAATTGAAAAACAAACTGAAATATTTAAGGTAGAGGGAAGTAAACAAAAAAAAACAAATTACTGTGGTTGCATAAGTGTGCAAACCCTATTACAACTGGGGATGTAGCTGTGTTCAGAATTAAGCAATCACATTCAAAATCATGTTAAATAAGAGTCATCACACAATTGCCATAATTTAAAGAGCGTCTGATTAATCCTGAATAAAGTTCAGCTGTTCTAGTAGGTCTTTCCTGACATTTTCTTAGTCGCGTCCTACACAAAAGCCATGGTCCGCAGAGAGCTTCCAAAGCATCAGAGGGATCTCATTGTTTAAAGGTATCAGTCAGGAGAAGGGTACAAAAGAATTTCCAAAGGCATTAGATATACCCTGAAACACAGTGAAGACGGTCATCATCAAGTGAAGAACATATGGCACAACAGTGACATTACCAAGAACTGGATGTCCCTCCAAAATTGAAGAAAAGACGAGAAGAAAACTGGTCTGGGAGGCCTACAGCAACATTAAAGGAGCTGCAGGAATATCTGGCAAGTACTGGCTGTGTAGTACATGTGACAACAATCTCCCGTATTCTTCATATGTTTGGGCTTTGGGGTAGACGGCAAGACGGAAGCCTTTTCTTATGAAGAAAAACATCCAAGCCCAGCTAAATTGAGCAAAAACACATCTGAGGTCTCCCAAAAGCATCTGAGAAAATGTATTATGGTCTGATGAAACCAAGGTTGAACTTTTTGGCAATAATTCCAAAAGATATGTTTGGCGCAAAAACAACACTACACATCACCAAAAGAACACCATACCCACAGTGAAGCATGGTGGTGGCAGCATCATGCTTTGGGTCTGTTTTTCTTCAGCTGGAACTGGGGCCTTATTCAAGGTAGAGGGAATTATGAACAGTTCCAAATACCAGTCAATATTGGCACAAAACCTTCAGGCTTCTGCTAGAAAACTGAACATGAAGAGGAACTTCATCTTTCAGCATGACAACGACCCAAAGCATACATCCAAATCAACAAAGGAATGGCTTCACCAGAAGAAGATTAACGTTTTGGAATGGCCCAGCCAGAGCCCAGACCTGAATCCAATTGAAAATCTGTGGGGTGATCTGAAGAGGGCTGTACACAGGAGATGCCCTCGCAATCTGACAGATTTTGAGTGTTTTTGCAAAGAAGAGTTATGCAACCATATTTTATTTTTACTTCCCTTCACCTAAAACATTTCAGTTTGTTTTTCAATTGAGTTGCATAGTTTATAGGTCACATTAAAAGGTGGAAAAAGTTCTGAAATTATTTATCTTTGTCTCATTTTTTTACATCACAGAAACCTGCCATTTTAACAGGGGTGTGTAGACTTCTTATATCCACTGTACCTCTGTGATTATCTTGTAACTAAGCCTCTGCAAACTGCACCCTTATTTCAGTTCTTTTGACAGACTTGCATTTTAGCCAATCAGTACTGGCTCATAGGAGCTCCACATGCATGAGCACAGTGTTATCTATGTGACACACATGAACTAACACCATCAAGTTGTAAAAAAACCGGTCAAAATGCCCTGAGAGAAGAGGTGGCCTTCATGGGCTTAGAAATTAGCATATGAACCTCCTAGGTTTAGCTTTCAACTAAGAATACCAAGAGAACAAAGCAAAATTGGTGATAAAAGTAAATTGGAAAAATGTTTAAAATGACATGCCCTATCTGAATCATGAAAGTTTATTTTGGACTAGACTGTCACTTTAAAGCTCATCTTGAATAGTGTCAAATATCAGAGACACTTAAACATGTATCAGAAAACATAAATAATCTAATTCAGTGCTCAATTAACCTGGGCACCTAGAAAATGGCCCTGGCACCCTGTAAATGCCCTGTCCCTGCTATTTAAAACTGGGGAGGTGCATGGCTCATGGATCCACCACTAACATTGGTGGCATGTAGAGCTGCAACAAAAAATCTATATAATCGATTATGAAAATAGTTGTCAAGGAATTTCATTATCGATTAGTTGGTTTGCACAAGGTACCAGCTGCTTCACTCTAATGAGCTCCTGCACATGGTATTGTGTTTTATGGTTATGTCCTTAGCCTAAAGAAAGTCTACAGACATTTTTTTTCACTTTTGTAGGACAGTATAAGTTTATTTTTAAATTTACAACTACTCCTGTCTTATGTGCAACCCAGAAATAATAGGAGTCCTCATTTGGATTGTTTATATTCAATCAGGTGATTTGGGACTATGCTTTGCATGATATAGTGCCAAGCTTGTTATTTACACCTAGCTCTAGACTGATGGGAGTTATTTGAATTGATGTGCACTATTATCTGTTTGCACAGATTGCATGCTATTGTAGATTATATGTACTGTATAGAGAAATTTGTAAGGCTTTGTCCTGTTATTGATAATATAGCCCTTAGCACTTGAGTTTTTTTATTTTTAATAAATAGTGATTTGTGCAAGATTTAACCTCTATAAGTATAAATTTGTTATTTTAAGAGCAGACTAAATATTTTTTTCCCTAACCATACAGCTGATTATTTACCATTGCATATAGAATTTTAAGACATTTTTATGTTAGAATGGAGTCCAGGCTTACTTTGTTGAGAGGCCCCTTGCCAAGAAGAAAAACACTTCGTATTGGTGGAGCTAACAAAGATAAATACCCTACCTTGGCAAAATCCTACTTTGCATCTCAGGCACCTCAACACCATCTGAGCGCCTCTTCTCTGCTGCAGGCAACATTGTTTGCATTTAAATAAAAAGTTTCTGAAACAGTGAATAACAGAACGTTATCAACCGTGACAGTCTACCTCTTTCTAGTTCTACCTCTTTTCAAAAACAGTTCTTGGTTTTGTTTAATTATAAAAATGTGATCTTGGGGGGCGGAGCCTGGAGTGCCCGAGAATGCTCTGACTCTGGTTGTACTATAATTGTCTTTAATTGCTATTTTTTGATGAGATGAACTCTGCAAAGCTGCCCAAGTATACCTTGGACTTTGGTTTAATAGCTGATGAAGCTGAATTTAATGCAGGGTGCCACTTTGACCTTGGACCGGAGCTGCATCCTGAATCTATATGAGCGGTGGCCATTTTAAAGACCTCGTGGCTACAATATTTTCTAACTGCAACCAGGCTTCCAATCTATGAGGACTATTACCATCACTAAAACCCCCCGGCGGGTACCCTTGGTGGGCCTGTGGTTAGGACGCAGTGTTACCTCATCAATCACTGCAGCACGAATATAATCACAAAGCATTCTACGCTACTGGCCCGCCATATACCAGATGAGACATGGAGATTGCAACCTTTATTTTAGAGGAGCTACGCTGCCTACTTGAAGCACACAGAGTAGCCTTTGAGGAAAAATTGTGCATAGCATTCAATGGCAGGGACGATTGCACCTCACGACAGCCTCCTGAGATTTTCCCAACACCCCGTGGATCTGCACCTCTATGCTCGATGCCTATTACTAAGACACCCCAGAGGGACTCCAACCCTATCCCTATAGAACCGGAGGGTGCGGACATCAAACTTGCTCACACAACCTGCGATACAGACAGCCATACTCAATGGGGGACAGCTTGGGGAAAAAAGTATCAGCACACGCAGCTCTACTTTCACTATAGCCCGGCAGCCGATACTTAGGGTACACATTATTAAGGAGATCCTGGCTGAAGACTACATTCAGTTACACAGATCCACACAGCCGCGAGCGGCGCAGTTCTCACGAGTGCCTGCCATATCAGCTATCTGTTCACACTCACTTCTGCTATACTAGAACTGGGATCCGGGGGGCTAGCTGTGGGCTGCTCTCTGAATGCCTCGAGGTGCCTTACGGTGAACTTCCCTACTCGCAGTCTCCATTTGCTACTGCAGGACATCAGGTATTCTTGCCGCAGTTAGGATAGACTAACAGCGACTCCCTTTGAACTGCCTCAATGAACAGAATGGATACGGTGTCCATCCAAGGAGGTTCCCTCTATGCACACTAGCTATTAAGTGTTCTATTACCCACAATGAGTGTAACGCTTCTTAGCTAAGAATTACTCATAGGATGGATGTCCTTTTATGTTTTGTTTTTGTTTTTGCCGTGCCATGCTTTTCAGTGATAGAATCTTTATTATGTTGCCTTAAAGTTAATATAATGTTTAGCAGCAGTCTATATATGACCATTGCGAGATCCTGCAGTTATATATCTGGAGTTAAATTCTCTCTTTTACACACTGTTTGTTTTCAACTTTGCTAGAATATTTACTCTGTTGCTTTAAATCAGCATAATGTTTATCAGCAATCTATACATGTCCATCAGGGGATTCTGCAGCTCTCTACTACACTTTCTCTGAAACAATATCTGCTTCAAATTTTACAGCTATGTGGGTTACAAGGGATCCTATTGTTGGTTACCAAAAATGATTGCCTCATATAGTCTATCACATATATATCCATCTACCGCCCACTTATGTTGTTATAAGCATTTAATCTAAAACATCTTGCAGTTATAGGATTATAAATATTTATTTATTTCCTCAGTGGATTAGCTTATTACTTCGGGATGGCGTCCTGCTGTCGGCGGCCGAGATAGCGGGCAACTCCCTTTCCCCTAAATGTGTATATCCATCAGACCCCACCAATGTCCTAGCATCTACAACTGCCAATGCTGAGATCTATATCCAGATTAAATTTAATTCAAAGGCACACATTAGCACTTACCTGTCCCAGCTACTGATTATGCTACAATTCACATTACCTATTTAATATACTTCTAATATTCTATTATATTATGCCTAAGGGATCCCAATTAGTTCTTAATTATACCTCTCTTTCTTGTAATAGTAGGGTCACCTCTCATCCTACATGTGTAACTCTAATTTTGCTTCACAGGTTCCCCCCTTTTTGGCTTAATTGCAGTAATTCTCCTGCTCATTGGACTTTAAATATATCCTATAAATATAGCTTTGGGGCCGCAGCGCAGCTTCCCCTTTAAAGGTTAATACAACATTTGTTGCGATTCTCCTACTTGAACCACACAATTGGCGGAGCCCTTATTAAACTTACTTCATAGCTGATGAATATGATTCACTTCAATTCCTTTGACAGTTGTTTCTATCATATTTCTAATTCTAAAATATCTCTTGTATACACTTTGTTACCTTGTTTACACAATTTAATTCGCATTAAATACAAAAAAAAAAAGTGGTTTTCTTAGGGGACCCAAGAGCGGTCTCCTCTATCTCAGACATACCTACTACAGTTTTGCAGCTTATATGGTGTTGAAAGGTCCATGAGAGGCCTTCTCCATTTATTGTGTAGGTATATAGAAATGTTTGGCAAATAATGTTTTTCTTTTTTTTCCATGTCATGTCCGTGTACTGCTTTTCTTTCAGTTCAGCTGCTCAGCCCAGTTGTATGCTATGGACTTACTCTTGTTTTTTGCATTTATTCTGTATCTACAGCCGGAATGACATTTAATGTTTGTATGCCTTGACCTAAACCACAATAAAAATATTAAAAATAAAAAAATAAAAAAAAATGTGATCTGCTCTTTAAAAATTGGACAAACAGTTGTGTTCATGTAAAGTTTTAGTCTGAAGTTTATATTTGTAACACTCAATATCTGGAGTTTATTTTAAATAGAGGAAAAATTTGATTTATTTTTTTTATCCGATTAATCGAAAAAATAAATTGTCCGATTAATAGATTATGAAAATAATCATTAGTTGCATGCATTATCAGCAGACGCACATGTACTCCACTTAGCTGCCCTTTGTAACCAGCATTTTCTTTTGACTCTTAAATAAAGAATAACTGAGTTACAGCTTTATCAGTCCAGAGGAGTTTTAAAAAAGTGAGGTTTAAGAGTCAGTCTACTCTAAAATGGTTATTGTTTAAAAAGATAGTGTCACAGACCAGTGCCCATACAAGTCTAGAGGATTGATCCGGTGGTCTAACTCTAGGCAGGCTGTGCCGCCGGTCCTTCCCTTTTCCCTCCGTTCTGCCACCAGGGGTCGTGACGGGTATGGATACCAGGCTATAAGGACGATCCCTTCACCAGTTGGATTAAAATGCTTTCCACCAGGTCCCCTTGTTTGTCGCAGTGATTGAACTTTGCCCTGATAGAGCTGATTGCTACCCCACTTTACCCCTTTCTGCCTGGACGGGTCCCAGCCGGAATCTTATGGCAATATTCCCCGGCTGGGTTCGCTAGAGATTCCAGCTGGACTTTAACCTAGGTCGCTCCTAAAGCCCCTTTCCCCAATGCTCTGCTCTTTTGGGGGCTTAACATACAGTTGATGGACATGAAGTGGGGTGAATATCAAAAGGGAGCTCACTTTGGAGTATTCTTGAGTTCTTTTCCCAGGCTACCTCTCCAATGACACCCTGGAATAGCTGCCGCTCCCTGTGGTTCAACCCGAAAACAAAAAAATATCCATTGTGGGGATCTCCATATGCCTATGACCTCTATGAAGGTGCCAGACTGTCTGGGGGGCGGGATTGTTCTCAAATGGGATTAGGCTCAGATGGCAAATGTGTATAAATATTGTTAGTTTGTGTGAATAAAGCAGTTCTTGTTTCACCTTGATACTGGTCTTGTCTGGTTATTAGGGTGGGCTACTTGCTAGAATCACTTCCAGCTCTACAGCTACAGGTTTCAGGGTTGGAGAAGGTCTCTTTGGCGAAGATACCCAGTCGGGTATCCGGAGTCTGTCACGGATAGATAATCCCTTTATTACCCATTCCCCAGTATTGCACAACCAACACAGTATATTTTTTTTTACCTCTGTGATAACCTTGTATCTAAGCCTTTTCAGACTGCCTCCTTATCTCAGTTCTATTTACAGACTTGCATTTTAGACAATTAGTGCAGTCTCATGAATAACTCCATGGGAGTGAGCACAACGATAGCAAGAGAATGAAGAAAAATTGTTAATAGGAATAAATTATAAAGTTGCTTAAAATTGCATGCTCTATCTGAATCATTAAAAAAAACATTTGAGTTAAGTATCCCTTTAACTAATTTCTATTTGGAGAATTAACATTTACTTGTAAACAATTAGCAATTTAACGTTTTTAGGCTATTCTGTCTGTTCAAGCACAAAATCTTATTTACTGTCACGGATCATGGTGGTCCACTCACTACACCAGTACCATCTCTGCCCACGACAATCTAGAGGACAAAGGTAAGATAATAGTTACTCCCCTTATGTCACTTTAAAGGGACATTGTACAGTGTACACTAAATGTTTTGTAGATGATCCATTTATCTAGTCTATCTGGTAGTGTTTTTGAAGAAATGTATAGTTTTGCTTAATTTTTAAGAGCATTGTGGGGCTTGGGTAGGAGTTTGAAAATTAGCAATGTCTCAGATCATGTATACACGCGTTTACAGACTCCTGCTCTTGTTTAGGTTATCTGTCTTTTCATATGTAGGGAGGGGGGGTCTACTCTTTTTGTTTTCCCAGCCCATTTTCAGTGGGTGTCCCAGACTAACATTATCAACAGGGCTAAACTGTTAGATTCTAAAAAAGTTTTTAATTGATTTTATACTGGCTTTGTATATCAGTATCTGTGCATATTCTTCTTTATAGTAGTGTCTATTACATTCAGTTACATGAAAATTGGTGTATACTGTCCCTTTAATCCATTGTCCTATATAAATAAAAAAAATGTACTCTTAATTCCCAAATCCCTATTACTACTATAACCAGCATCACTAGTGCACAACACAGAGTTAACTAAACTTAACAGATCATTCACCCAGGCAGGGCTACACACCAGCCCCTGCTTCCAATTGTAACACACGATTATTGGTCCAACTGTAGTAGTAGTGGGGAGAATGTAGGCATTAAAGGGTTAACAACAAAAGGTCACAACTAACGTATCCCAGTTCCTTTATGGCCTACAATCCACCCAAATGAACTTCCAAATCCTCCCTACACCACCCCAAAACTCAATGTTCAAATATTTACCTCTTGCCACAAGCTGCGATACCTGCAAAACAGGGAGAGTTCTGGCATTAAAGGGTTAAATCCCTAAGGTCTTCCAGTTGGCTATTGTATCCCAGTTCCTAAAGGGCCTAAAAGTCATGCCAAATTAACCCCAAAATCTACCTACATTTCCCTAAATATGAACAACTTCTGCCACCACCCACAATTTATTCAGGGCCTTTGGGACACCACTAAAGTATGGTTATTGTTAGGGCTGCACGATTAATCGCGAGAGAATGCCATTTTTATCCTCGCCCCATTTGACGTCACCTATGACGTACAGGAGGACCGCCGACTTGCCGTGCCCGCCTTGCGACATTGAGCCGACTTACCGGGGAGCGCTGTGGCTGATGTGGGTTACAGGGAGGGGGGTGCGCTGTGGCTGATGCGGGTTACGGGAGGGGGGCTGACTTACCAGGGTGCGCTGTGGCTGATGCTAGTTACAAGGAGGGGGGCCGACTTACCGGGGAGTGCTGTGGCTGATACAGGTTACAGGGAGGAGGGCCAACTTACCGGGGTGCGCTGTGGCTGATACGGGTTACAGGGAGGGGAGGTGCTGGGACTTATGTGGGTTGGGGGCTGATGGTGGTTACAGGCGGTGCTTATGATATTAAAGGGGATGCGGGGTTACAGTGGGAGCTGATGGGGCTTATGTAGGTTACAGAGGGGGGCTTATGGGGGTTACAGGGGGTGCATGGTTACAGTGGGAGCTGATGGGGCTTATGTAGGTTACAGAGCGGGGACGTTAAAATCGCAATCACAATTTATTTTTTCCCCCATATCGCCCAGCCCTAGTTATAGTAACACCTAAACAAAAACAAATGTATAAAATAACGTTTTGGTAATGTTCCCAAGCTCACAGAAACTGTGTATTCAGTTTCTTGAGCACAAAGACAGAACTAATTAAATGTATAGTTCAATCTGACAAAAAAGGGTTACAGTGCAAAACTACAAATCAGATGTCATATAAAATGGGTAATTAAACAATAGGCATTAAAGACACACACATTTGCAAAACAAATTATCATACAAAGTAAAAAGATTGAATATACAGAAAACCGAAAATTTTAAATAATTCTGTGGGACTCAATAATACTTTCAAATTGTATATTTCTTTATGCAAGTATGCTGACGTCTGCCTGTGTTACAGTCACACACACTATATACACATTCAGGTAACATAACCTAATCACACTCAGGGGTAATTAGATACTGCCCAGTTTACAGTACCTTTAGTCCGTTTTATTTTAGTCATTGGGCACAGTTCACATTGTTAAATATTGTGAGTTTTGGCTTCCAGCAGGGGGGCTGGCTGGGGGAAATCACAACTAACTCTGACCCACCCCCAAGTTGTGTAGAAACATAAAAATGGGTTGTGAAATTCAAACATTGGGACCAGGCATTAGCTTTTAAAGCCAGATCACTCATTGTGATAAAGCTGATCAAAGCTACACCATTTGGTTATACCAGGAGTTTACATGGAGTTTAATTAATTCCTCCTGTTAATAGAAAAAAAAAAAAAAAACTTATGCCTTTGCATGACATCTTCATTAGACAGAATTATCATTAAAGGCCATGGAAGAACTCTCCTGTTAGTCATCCAACATGGAAGCTTGAAATAGGAAGCGTTTTTATTGGGAATGATCCAGATTTAGTTAAACAGGTTGGAAAGCCATTCAATTCATTACAGTTCAAAAATGGTCCAATATGTTGAAGAATCTTAACAATTACCATTTAGAAAGGATCCTTTGCAGTAACAAGTTTTGTAAATTGCAAATTTACCCATTTTTATTAATCTTCACAATAAAAAAAAAATGTCTGCACCCAGTACTTCACTGGCCTCTCAACAGAGATTTTGATCATCATGTTCTAGACAGAAACATCTCAAGAGAACAATGTTTACCAGTTTTTTTCTAACATGTTATCTCACAGATTCAAGTAACTGGAAGTGAAATATATCAGTTATATAAACGGTTATATTTTATGGGTCCTCTCATTCTGGACCGCTTTGCTTTTCAGAGGTTTGCAATGATCGTATTTCCCTTCTAATCATCGTATCACAGATCTGGCATCCTATCTTCCAAATACTTTTTGAATATCCAATACTGATCCAAGATCCTGTGAATTCCTGAACACAATCCTCAATAGTTGATTTTTTCAGGGTTTCGTCCATTAAGTGTCGTGAAAAATGTCGGGGGAATTTTGTCTCAACATACTTTATAATGTAGATAGAAACTTTATGCAAGAATCACTGTCCCCATGGTGCAGATGGCATAGCTGATACTTACAAATACATTTTTAACCTTTTTTCTTTACCTCTAAAATGTCTTATTTCATCTTTTTGACCACTGTTCTACTTTTTTACTGTCTTATAGAGTCATAAATCAAGCTTGTTTGAGCATATCTGCAGGTCATACTGTAATTGTAGAGAACCCTGCTGGTTGCCGCTCTCATATCTACAGAATTATGACATCCTTTCACCTCAAAAGACCCCATCTTCTCAATCTCCATCAAATTAGTGCTCTTTTTTTTCTTTTTTTAAAAACACTGCCAAAAACAACCGTTTGTCTTTAAAGCAACGTTGTACTAAACACACCACTTCTCCTATGCCTTTCTTTCTCCTTGGGCTATTATCTTTCAAACGTTTTACTTTTTTCTATCCCGGTTTCATATTAAGATTACCCTAACTTTGTGACAGAATAATACACATTTTATTAAAGACACAGAGGCAATTTTACCAACACTATCTTACCTTGCCATTATAATTTTGTTTATATGATTTGTACTGTCTTCTTTATTCTATTACATACTGGACACTTTCTACTACTAAAAGGGATAGTCAAATCAAAAATTAACTTTCATGATTAAGATAGACACCATTTTAAACAACTTTCCAATTCACTCCCATTATCTAAATGTGCACAATCTTTTTATATGCACACTTTCTGAGGCACCAGTTCCTACTGAGCATTATTATTATCAGTTATTTGAAGAGTGCAAACAGATTCGGCATCGGTAATACAGGGAAAGGTAACAATTAAGGGAGACAAAGGGATAGAGGGCCCCTTCTAAGAGTTCCACTGTTGTAAATCAGCTCTCATGAAAGTGATCTACAAAACAGCTGGGCTCATACGCTTACATGCTAAGGGTGTTCAAGGGGATAACTAAAGGATGATAGGAACTAAGATAAGAAAATGTTAGTGTGTATTATATGCATGGCTGAACAGTAGAGTCTTTAAGGAACGCTTGAAAGTTTAAAAACTAGCAGAGAGTCAGTCTTGTGGAGCAAGGCAGAGAGTTCCACAAAATAGGGGCCAGTCTGGAGAAGTCTTGTAGACGGGAATGTGAGGAGGTAACAAGAGAGGAGGAGAGAAGGAGGTCATGAGCAGAGATAAGGAAGGAGAGTATATCTGGAGACGAGGTTGGAGATATAGGGTGGAGCAGTGTTATTGAGAGAGTCAGGATTTTGTGTTTTATACTAGAGGTTAAAGGAAGCTAGTGAAGGAACTGGCAGAGAGGTGAAGCAGTTTAGGAGTGATGTGTAAGGAAGATCAACCTGGCAGAGGCAATTATTATGAAATGTAAGAGAGATAGATGGCAGCTAGGGAGGCCAGAGAGGATGAAGTTGCAATAGTCAAGGCAGGAAATGAAGAGAGAATGGATTACAGTCTTAATTGTGTCTTGTGTGAGGAAGTGGCAAATTCTGTAGATGTTTTAAGGTGAAGCTGGCAGGAATTGGCCAAAGACTGGATGTGAAAGAGAGATCGGGCATGCAGGGTTTGGGTAGTGATGTTATTATCAACAGTTAGAGAAAGTTGGGGGGTAGGGATATTGGAAGAAGATGTGAAAATAAGGAGCTCAGGTTTGGAGAGATTTAGCTTAAGGTAGTGAGAGAACATCCAGCATGAAATATTAGAAAGACAGTTAGTGAACCAAGTTAGTAAGGAAGGAGACCAAACTCAAGAATTAATGAAAGGAATATAAAACCCAAATTTTCCATTCATGATTCAGATAGAGCACGGTTTTCTAACCTGTCCTCAGGCCTTCCCAACAGGCCAGGTTTTTAAGATTACCTTGGGTGAGAGCAGGTAAAATAACCATATTTACTAATCAGATGATTATTTCACCTGTGCTTCAGTTCAGATATCCTCAAAATGTCGCCTGTTAGGGAGGCCTGAGGACAGGTTTGAAAACCAGTGAGATAGAACAGACAATTTTTAACAACTTTGCAATTTACTTCTATTAGCTACCTTGCTTTGTTCATACCAAGGTAGGCTCAGGAGCAGCAATGCACTATTGGGAGCTAGCTGCTGATTGGTGTCTACACATATATGCCTCTTGCCATTGGCTATCCCGATTTGTTCAGTTAGTAGCTCCCAATACTTTCGGCTCCTCCAACTATGGATATCAAGAGAATGAAGAAAATTTGATAATAAAAGTAAAATGGAAAATTGTTTAATATTTTATGATCTATTTTACTCATGGGAAAAAAATGGTGTTTCAAGTCCATTTAAGTGATAATAACACATTAAAACTGCATACTAGTTCCTATAGTAAATGGCCGAAAATAGGTGCAAGCTGCTTTCTGCCCATAATTAAGATGAGAGACATTTCATGAATAGCAGCAATACTGCAAGTGTCCCCAGGATAGCTAAAGCAGACTATAACCATCATATTCTAGAAATGAATTGTGGCATAACTGGGAGAACAAAGTTATTGGATTAAGATCAATTGCTCTGAAATCTAAAACAAACAGCAGCATGGAAAAAAATTAAACCAACCTCCTAAATATATGAAAGGGAGTGCTCCGTGTAAATTTTATTAAATTTTATTATTTTCTCACATCCCTGCATATAATTTGGAGATAGAATTCCACCAACACTAGTGAGATAGTGCCCAACTGTGGTCTGCCACTTCAGATGTCATTTTGAGCATTCTGGGACGACTATTTCAAAACCAGGAAGAAGCGAACCGGCACATAATTAGGAAAGGCCGGGGCTTCGGCCTACAGCGGATGCCACGAACACAAGAAACCGACTAGTAAGGCTTCTGAGAGAAGCGACCCACGACAAATAAGCTTGACTCCTAATAACCGCCTGGCCAAGGACCCACCACATAACCAACTGAGCTCCGGAGGATTGGGGAGCAGCAATTACAAGCGGCGGCCAGCCTCACGCAACGAAGCTATCCGGAGATCACTCTCAGTAACACCGGGCTTCCAAAGCAAAAAGCCCCACAGAAGGAGCAATCGGCAGACACGAAGGGCGATCACAGCCCAAGCTACTTACCGGCACTTTTACAGGTGCAGCCTAGACCCCAAACAGTGTCAGCAGAATCAGTGGCGCGAACGGCCGCCATTTTCATCAGGCCTACATCGGCAATAGAGGAGACTTACCAGCCCACATCAGCATTTTCTCAGAGGTTGGTGAGTACTGCTGACCCTATAGATGTTGTTTTGCCCATCACTGTCTCTGGGGCATATTGGAGGGGAGGCAGGTCACTACACATCACTGAATAGCAGCGAGGTCAGCTTTTCCTTCATAGTAAAACGCTGCACAATAAAAGCCTGTTGCGCTCGACACTGATGCAAATTTAAATCAATACACTCAATATAGAGCTGAACTGTAATACCCACACTATCAAAGCCTGTAAAGTGCACACAAGGCAGGGGCAACTGACCTTAGAGGCTTCCCTACTAACCATAAGAGACAGAGATATTTTGGCCTAAGGTGGAGGCCCTGCACATATAACTCTCTGACAGTCAGCAGCAAAGCAAAATCTCCCTATATTGTGTGCGGGGATCACGAGCACCCATCTCTAAACACTTGTCAGGTTCTAGCACAGAGGGCCCATACTGCTGCAGTCTTTCTGCCAGGGAATTGTTGCAAAATTTTCTATCCCCACATCTGCCTTAAAGAAGAGCTTAACTGCTTTTATGCACTGATAGATAAAGGGCAATTATCCCTGCAACCTTCTTCACCAGGTGAGGGAAAAGCCTTTTATTTGATTATTCACTGGGACTCATTCCACCAACTCATTAAAAGCTATTACGCCGAATACAACAACAATAGATTGGGAAATAGTCTCACACAACTACCATTTCTGTTCTCCCTCTCCCATAGAAACGATATAACCCCTGGTAACATAGCTACAGCTTGGCCCTGCAATACAGCTTAATACCATTTAGACTGAAGAAGCCCTCGGAGCCTTCTCCCCTTCCTTTTCCTGTCACCCCTCAAGGGAGGCAGGTCATATCCCCTATACCCTTTCCCGTGATCGTCCTGTGAGGACAACTGCCCTGGGGAGAAGGTCATTTACAGAAAGCTAAGCCCTATGTGAACTGTGATCAACTACTCGAATTACACTGGGGATGAAGATACTCCAGCTAGCATATCACTACAACACATCATGATTATTATTGCTATGAATCTGAAGTAATAACCTGCCTATTTACATATCTTCATATTTTGCCTGCCGCCATATTTCCATTAAAGACACTTTTATGTCTCACTAAATATCATGAGTGTCTCTACCACACAACTCTTGCAAACTAACTGATTATTTGTCTTATCTACACTCATTTATCACCAAGATGGCGTCTAAGAGATCCACTAAAGGTGAGAAAACAATAAAATCATCAACTGTGTCAACATTCTTTAAACCATCCCAGACAAATAAACAACTACTGGACACAGACATGGAAGAAGAATCTGACACCGAAACTCATCAAATGTCACAAGATGCTAGCCCATTAACAAAGGCTGACCTCAAAAATCTAGTGTCCAAAAAAGACATTACTGACAATTTTGAAAAATTGTGGGAGAAAATTGATTCCATTCATTCATCAGTGACCAATAGCCTATCTGAAATCAAATCTGATCTATGTGAAATGAGCAATAGAATGGAGACATTAGAAGACCAAAAGGATGCTATGGTGGAACAAATGGATGAAATGGCACAAACCATGTCTACGCAACAACAAACATGTGAGGAACTCCAAGATAAAATAGAGGATTTGGAGAATAGAAGCAGGAGGAATAATATTCGCCTCAAAGGAGTCCCAGAGGAAGTGATCCCCACGGATATACCAGCATACCTCACCCAGCTCTTCACTCATATCACAAACTCTCCAACTGATTATGTCTATCATATAAAGAGAGCTCACAGAGCACTGAAACCAAGGCCTAAACCAGGTCTACCCCCAAGAGACATTATAGTCAAACTCACATTTTTTCCTGATAAAGACAAAATTCTACAAGCAGCAAGAAAACACCCAACTTTCAAATACCAAGGCAACGTAATCCAATTATTTCAAGATCTCAGTATGCGAACACTACAGAGAAGAGGAACCCTGCGCCCCCTTACCACCTTACTCAGAAAACACCAAATTCAGTACAGGTGGGGGTTCCTGTTTGCTTTATACATCATAAAAGACTCTAAGGCGATCACACTTAAAGATCCTGAAGATATCCTAGAGATCTGTAAGATCTTAGATCTGGAGACCCCTAATATTCCAATACCAACAATAAACCCAACAAAAGACAAAGACTCAGGCAGGCAATCAGACCTATCCAAATGGCAGAAGATCAACCACAAGAGACAAAAGACCAAAGAGGTAGGAGGGAAGATCTCCTAGGAGATTCGGCGAGAGATCAGACCTGCAACTATCCATAAGAACTGTTCTTCATAAAGAAGAAGACAAAGATGAACATTTCAAAGAACTAAAGACTGAACTGAATCTGGTCTACCTCAAGAATACATGAGGATACAATCCCTTAGGTTCTAACCTTCTATGGGTATTACAAAAGTGTATTCCTGCCTTTAAGGTTTCTCCCCAGGTTCTAATTTTAAAAAAAAGTTACATACTGTGGTGAAGATACAGCTTCCCCCCAGTGTGATAGACTCTCACTTACTTATTTTTATGATATTTCACTGTTCACTTATAAAGGGTCCTAATGTTGAGGACTCTAAGCTGTTATTTATTAAGTGTTTATTATTAATGTTTTCTCTTTTTGATTCCTCCCCCCTCCCCTGTGACGACACAACAAAGACCAACACAGACAAAGCAGAAACCAATTCATGCAATCCTGATCTCCTGACCACAACTCAGCAAGGTATCCAACCCAGAGAAGTAAAGGTAAAACACTTCCTTTTACAACACCCACGTACAGACACAGCACTATGAACCCTAAAATAAAGATATTATCCCACAATGTGAGGGGATTGAACACTAACGTTAAAAGAAGAATAGCAATGACACAATACAAGTCCCTACAAGCTAATATACTGTTCCTCCAGGAAACACATCTACTTAAAGACAACATTCCAAAATATTGGGCAAAACATTTTGACACGCACTATCACTCCACTGCAAAATCCAAAAAAAGTGGCACATCCATTTTGATACACTCATCTCTCAATTTTACCACAGAATCCATAACGGATACTGATGGGAGATACCTAATTGTAAGAGGTAGGATACTAGACTCAGAAATTACACTATGTAATATATACGCACCAAATGAGAACCAACATAAATTTTTTCATCATATATCACATTTGCTCACCCAATGGTCACATACTAAAATATTTTTGGCAGGGGACTTTAATGTCACTACGCTACCTATTAAACCCACAGACACCAAACCTCTGACCAGTAAACAGACCAGACACAATCATATAGTCAAGTCAATTTGAGATACCCTATTTCCTCACTCCCTGATTGAGACATGGAGTACCATGTATGGTCAAACAGATGACACAACTTTCTACTCGGCAGCACACAAAACTTATGTCAGACTCGATTATATATATATATGTTAGTCAAATCTTACAACCTCTACTGAACAACTCACAAATACACACCTGTGTGTGGTCTGACCATTCCATAATCACCCTACAGATTAACGGCATTAAAGACCCAGACAGAAGCAGAACTTGGACTTTTGATCCATCTTATGTTAAAAACACCCAAACATTCGACAACATATTACAACAATTAACCGAATACTGGCACATAAACACAGAAGCCACAACTAATCCAGGGTTTACATGGGCAGCTCACAAGGCGGTCCTCAGAGGGATACTAATTAAAGAAAAAGCAAGACAGGTTCAAAAATATAGACAACAACTACAACAGCTCCACACAGAGATTGAGGAGTTAGAAAGGCGACATAAATATAACAAAAATAAAGCTAACTTAAAATTACTCCAAACTAAAAGATCCGCTTTAGCCTCATTACTTCATATACAAGCTACTAGAGCCATTCACAAAATCCAGGCACAATACTTTATATTTGCGAACAAACCCGATAAATACATGGCACACAAAATTAGGGAAAAATGTAAAGCCTCGGTGATCCCACTAATTGAGACACATAACAACACCACGACCTCACACCCACAAGAAATTGTAGACACTTTCGCAAGGAACTATGGGGAACTGTATAATGGGGAAAAAGTTACACGTAATCAAGAAACAGAAACAAAGTCTTTAAAATTCTTCTCCCAAACTCAATTACCTAACATAACTTTAGAACAGAGGGAAGCAATCAATGTCCCAATCTCCACAATAGAAATACTAGGAGCCATCAAAGACCTTAAAACGGGAAAAACAGCAGGACCAGATGGCTTCCCAGCTGAATATTACAAATTATTTAAAAATTCACTTACCCCACACCTAGTAAAATTCTGTAATCACATTATGGAAGGAGGAGATATTCCCCCAGATCTATTAGCTGCCAAGATAGTTGTGATACCCAAGCCGGATAGAGACCACAAAAAATGCCAGAATTACCGCCCAATATCTCTTATAAATCAGGATCTTAAGATATTTACAAAAGTAATCGCAAATCGACTTAAGCACATCATCCCCCACTTGGTTCATCCAGACCAGGTGGGATTTATTAAGGACAGGGAAGCCCCAGACAACATCCGAAAAGTTACCAATTTAATACAATTCTTGGGAGAGACACGAACGCCTTCTCTGCTCCTATCTTTGGATGCGGAGAAGGCGTTTGATAGAATAGATTGGGACTATATGTTCTTAACACTACACCATATGGGTTTCGAGGAAGGATTCATAAAAGCTTTAAAAGTAATATACTCACGCCCAGAAGCCCAGGTTTCCTCAACAGGATATAAGTCGAAATCCTTTCCAATACGGAACGGTACCAGACAAGGGTGCCCCCTGTCCCCATTGCTTTTCGCACTCTGTATAGAGCCATTAGCAGTCACGATCCGCTTACATCCAGACATATCAGGAGTTAAAATAAATGCATCAGAATACAAACTTTCTCTATTTGCTGATGATATCTTGCTGACCTTGACGAACCCATTAATATCTCTGCCGAACCTCTATCAGACAATAAAGATATTCTCAACCATCTCGGGATATAAAAATCAATCCAGACAAATGTGAAGCCCTGCCCATTGCGATACCCCAACAAACTAAAACATTATTAGAAACACAATTTAATTTTAAATGGATGAAACACACACTAAAATACTTGGGAATTCAGATCCCAACTTGCTCCACTCAGCTATATAAAGTAAATTACACCCCACTATTTAAGCAAATAAGACGAGACATGGCAAAATGGAAGAGCTTTAACTTCTCATGGCTAGGTAGAATAGCGGCGGTTAAAATGAATGCCATGCCACGAATACTATATTTATTCAGAACCCTTCCGATAAAAATAATAAAACCAGAATTAGAAACAATGCAAAAAGACATCTCAGCATTCATTAGGGGAGATAAATCAAACAGGATAGCAAAATCTATCTTAACCAGACATAAGTCACTCGGGGGCATTGGAGCACCAAATTTAATAGACTACTACAATGCAGCCAGACTGGCTCAAGATTCACTACTCCTGAAGAGATCAAGGGGAATTATATGGCCCAAGGTGGAAGCGAACATAGGAGGTTGGGATGAGGAAGACCTAATTATTTGGGACCCAGGGAGGGCACAGAAAGACGGAAAGACATCTACACCTTACACCACAAACCTCACTGTAAAGATCTGGAAAACAGCGAAAACAAAATATAAACTATTACAGCAATACTCCCTATCAATACCACTTAGATACATAATACCAGAAGACCTCTGGACTCAACTTAAAAAAATGGGAAAACAAAGGTTTATACAGGGTGGCAGACTACTTAACAGGACGAAACATACCGACGTTTAACCAACTGCAGACAAAGATTGACCCTCTGAAGCTACATTGGTACATATACCTACAGATACACTCTGCCCTACAAACATATTTAAAACACCCTAGAGAAGAGACCACCACACCTATAGAAACCTTCTGTAAAACAGAAGAACGCAACAAACGCACCATATCTCTACTATATGTGTCTATACAGACCAACCACAACACCTCCAAGACCTTGACTATGCTGGCCTGGGAACAAGAACTACTTATTTGTAAAGACAAAAAGGTATGGGAATCAATGTTTCAAAATGCAGAAAAAGGATTGATTAGTGTAGACCTTAAAGAAAATGTTACCAAAACAATCCATCGGTGGTACTTAACCCCAACACGAACGGCCCATATGCACCCCCAAGGCAGCAGATTATGTTACAGGGGTTGTGGAGAAATAGGGACTTACAGACACATGTGGTGGGACTGCAGAGAAGTGAGGGGGATATGGAACAGACTATCCACGTTCCTCAGTCAGATGCTAGAAGAAAATATCAATCTCACGATCCAACAAGCTTTATTACATGAACATTTCAGTAAATTCCATAAACATATCAATACATTTATTAAGATCTTATGCACAATCACGAGGATATGCATAGCTAAATATTGGAAAACTGGAACTCCAACTTGGACAGAGATATACAATAAAATCCAACACACATACACCATGTACGAGGCAGCATCAAGTACACTAGATAACAGGGAAACAATCCAAGCAGTGTGGTACTATTGGATAAGCAATGGGTCCTCAACCATGCGAGATAACTGAAGATCAGAGATCTAATTGACCATCAGACTATAGCCACACCAAACACATTGATATACATATAACATGGTCTGAGACACAAGACGACGTCACTCACCCCTACTCCCCCTATCCCTACAACCCCCTTTTTTTCAATTGTTAATCCTCAAGGTTTTAAATCCAAGTTACCCAACCCTATATTTAACAGATTATACACTCCAAGATATGGGAAACTGCTGAAGGATGAGATAATTGTGTGACCAATCAACAACACAGTATGTTTAGGTTTTATAACTTGTATGTCATTGTACACATGTAATGCAGTATTTCCAAAATCAAAAGACAACAGAAGAAAGGATAATTTATGTTATGTTAATTCATTTTATGTACTCTTGTTCTTCGAAAAATATAAAACAATAAAAATTATTTAAACATAAATATATGAAAGGAGTATGGCGTGTGCTGAATCTCATTAGTTTGTAGATTTAGTTCGATTAGTTTGACTGACCGGGCATAATCAGTTTTACTGATGTAAAACTTGTCTGGCTGCTTGATAGATAGACATCAGTTGTCTCACACATTTCTAACATTATTTCAAACTAGGATATCTCAGGATAAGGTTATTTATATCAGGATGCAGCATCACAGCCTACTAAAGCGGAGAACTGAAAACAACAAATAAAGAAGAAAAGAAAAAAACTATTTTAATTATATATGTTGTATATAGAGCATGTGGATCATTTTAAAAAAAAAAGTAAGAAAACCACATCATAATTTAAGACTTATAAACTTATAAATTAAATAATGTGTAATCCTAATATGAGAGATTGTCTAGAGTCTAGGTCTAAAATGTGAAAAAAAAAAAAAAAACTGTACATTAATATTTTCTCTCTTGTAATGTGCTCCCAATTATCCATTTTATCTATTGGAGTGAATAAAATTGTTTACAAATAGATTCATCACCTTTATTTTCTAATTTGAAAAAGGTGATTTTGCCTATTGTACCTCCACCAATACTGAACATTTCTGAACTTAAAGGACCACTAAATACAGAAGAATTCAGTGTTCTTCCCAGGACCTTTTTAGCAGGTGCACAGCACACCCGGCTGATTTTACTTACCACCCGGCTACAATTTTAGCCAATATTAAGCTAAAATTAACTAACATTAAAAATGTTCAAATGTGTATTGCAAAAAGTATCATTAAATATATTTATGTTAACAATTATGAAATTAATTTGTGCTTTGAATAGCAGAAAATTATATATTAGAAAATATTACACTGCCCGTATCCCAGGACATCATGATGCCACCCATATTAGCAAAATTTTCTGTGAAGAACGCTGGAATTGTATAATTAAAGGGAGAGTTCAGCCAAAAATGTCTCCCCTTTAAATTGTTCCCAATGATCCATTTTACCTGCAGGAGTGTATTATAATGTTTACAAGTAGCTCATTTACCCTTATTTCGGCATTTGAAATAGCTGATTTAGCCTATGGATTCCAACCAACACTGAAAGTTTCAATACTGGAATCTCGGCTATTGACAAGCCTGAGAAAACACATCCAGCAGTAGAAGTTACACTCCCAGTGGGGTGCAGGATAGTTGATTAATTAAATGATAATTTTTCATTGTTCTCTCTAAGTATTGAGCTTTGTTTTACAAACGGATATAAGGTAAGGAAGCAAGTTTGTGTACACAAAGTGATAACATAATGAGATCTGATATTACCTGCAAGCTCAACCCATTTCAATAGGCTGTGGTTTAAAAGCACAAAACTAGCAATTTCATATACGCAAATGAACCTGAAAATGCAATTTCTCATACATTTTGCACTCTGCAGCTAGTATAACAAGTAATTGAAAATATATTAACAGGATGTGAAACCCAGATTTTTTCTTTCTTGATTTAAATAGAACATGCCATTTTAAACAACTTTCAAATTAACTTAAATTGTTTAATTTGTTTAACTCTCTTGAAATTGTTGAAGAGCATATCTAAATATGCTCAGTAGCTGCTAAATGGTGACTGCACATAGATGCCTCATGCGATTGGCTCACCCATGTGCATTGCTATTTCTTCAACAAAGGAGATATAGCTATATATAAGAATAAGAATGAAGCAAATTAGATATTAAAAGTAAATTGGAATGTTTTTTAAAATTGTATTCTCTATCTGAATCACAATTTTTTTTTATTGGGTTTCATGTCCCTTTAAAAAGGGACAGTATACAGCAATTTTCATATAACTGCCTGTAATAGACACTACTATAAAGAATATTATGCACAGATACTGATATAAAAATCCAGTATAAAACGGTTTAAAAAGTTACTTAGAAGCTTCCAGTTTAGCTCTGTTAAAGGGATAGTCTACACTAGAATTTGTATTGTTTTAAAAGATAGATAATCCCTTTATTACCCATTCCCTAATTTTGCATAACCAACACAGGTATAATAATATACGTTTTACCTCTGTGATTACCTTGTATCTAAGCCTCTGCAAACTGCCCCTTTATTTCACTTCTTTTGACAGACTTGCATTTAAGCCAATCAGTGATGGCTTCTAGGTAACTTTACGTGCATGAGCTCAATGTTATCTATATGATACACATAAACTAATGCCCTCTAGTGGAGAAAAACTGTCAAAATGCATTCATATATTAGAGGCGGCCTTCAAGGTCTAAGAAATTAGCATATGAACCTCCTAGGTTTAGCTTTCAACTAAGAATACCAAGAGAACAAAGCAAAATTGGTGATAAAAGTAAATTGGAAAGTTGTTTAAAATTACATTCTCTATCTGAATCATGAACGTTTATTTTGGACTAGACTGTCTTTAAATAGGTAGCTGGAACAGCCACTGCACGAGGGAAAAAGCCGACACTCCCCCCCCCCCCCCTCCCCCTGCATAGGAAAAGGTATGGGGCTTGGTTAGGAGTTTGAAAATCAGAGCAATGTTATTTAAAAATAAGCAAAACACTGTATGGGCTATATAAATGGATCCTCTACAAAACATTTATGCAAAGAAAAATCTAGTGTATATAAGTCCCTTTAAGGAAAAAACAATTTTACATTACACTGACCCTTTAAGAAGTGCACAATGGAAAGACAAGGCAATTTAACATACTCTGAATGTCAAATAAGCAGTAGTGATTTTTTTCTTCTGACAATTTATTTTTTCCCTCATTTTCCGGCCTGCTGTATCATGTGACAGCCATCAGTCAATCATAGACTAGCATACGTATACTCTGAACTTGTGCACATTCTCAGTAGGAGCTGCTGCCTTGGAAAGTGTGCATATAAAAAGCCAAAAATGTATAATACAAGTAAATTGCATGCTCTATCTGAATCATGAAAGCTTCATTTTGACTTTAGTGTAACTTTAATAAAAAAAACATGTAAACAATAATGCTCCCAGTGGAAGGCTGTGACAAAGTGATAAAAAAAATGTTCATTTTCCTGTAGACAGGTAACATAATGGGGTATTGTTCCCCTACAAGTTCGGCCCACTGTATTGGGTTATGGTTTTTTTTTTTAAAGGGACACTGAACTCAATTTTTCTCTCTCATGATTCCGATAGGGTGTGCGATTTTAAGCAACTTTCTAATTTACTCCTATTATCAATTTCTTAGTTTTCTTGGTATCTTTATTTGAAAAAGCAGGAATGTAAGCTTACGAGCAGGCCCATTTTTGGTTTAGCACCTTGGATAGCACTTGCCGATTGGTGGGTACATTTAGCTACCAATCAGCAAGCCGTACCCAGGTGCTGAACCAAAGATGGGCCGGCACGTAAGCTTAGATTCTTGCTATTTCAAATAAAGATAGAGAGAGAACGAAGAAAAATTAATAATAGGAGTAAATTAGAAAGTTGCTTATAATTGCATGCTGTATCTGAATCATGAAAGAAAAAAAAATGACCAGAGCATTTTTCCATTTGTTGACCATCTGGGACCAAGGCTATTTTTGTATTTCTGCAATGTTTGTGTTTAGCTGTAATTTTTCTCTCTCATTTACTGTACCCACACATATTATATACCGTTTTTCTCGCCATTAAATTGACTTTCTAAAGATACCATTATTTTCATCATATCTTATAATTTACTATAAAATAAAATTATAAAATATGAGGAAAAAATGGAAAAAAAAAAAACACTTTTTCTAACTTTGATCCCCAAAATCTGTTCTACATCTACAACCACCAAAAAAACTCCTATGCTAAATAGTTTCTAAATTTTGTCCTGAGTTTAGAAATACCCAATGTTTACATGTTTTGTTTTGCTTTTTTTGGAGGTTATAGGGTAATACATACAAGTAGCACTTTGCTATTTCCAAACCATTTTTTTTTACTCCAAAATTAGCGATAGTTACATTGGAACACTGATATCTGTCAGGAATCCCTGAATATCCCTTGACATGTATATATTGTTTTTTAGTAGACAACCCAAAATATTGATCTAGGCCCATTTTGGTATATTTCATGCCACCATTTCATCGCCAAATGCGATCAAATAAAAAAAAAAAAAATGTTCATTTTTTTTTACAAACTTTTGGTTTCTCACTGAAATTATTTACAAACAGCTTGTGCAATTATGGCACAAATGGTTGTAAATGCTTCTCTGGGATACCCTTTGTTCAGAAATAGCAGACATATATGGCTTTGGCGTTGCTTTTTGGTAATTAGAAGGCCCCTAAATGACGCTGCGCACCACACGTGTATTATCTCCAGCAGTGAAGGGGTTAATTCGGGATCTTGTAGGGTTAATTTTAGCTTTAGTGTAGTAGACAACCAAAATTATTGATCTAAGCCCATTTCGGTATATTTCATGCCACCATTTCATCGCCAAATGCGATAAAATAAAAAATGTTTTCACTTTTTCACAAACTTTAGGTTTCTCACTGAAATTATTTACAAACAGCTTGTGCAATTATGGCACAAATAGTTGTAAATGCTTCTCTGGGATCCCCTTTGTTCAGAAATAGCAGACATATATGGCTTTGGTGTTGCTTTTTGGTAATTATAAAGGCCGTTAAATGCCGCTGCACACCACACATATTATGCCCAGCAGTGAAGGGATTAATTAGGTAGCTTGTAGGGTTAATGTTAGCTTTAGTGTAGAGATCAGCCTCCCACCTGACACATCCCACCCCCTGATCCCTCCCTGACCCCTCTCAAACAGCTCTCTTCCCTCCCCCATCCCACAATTGTTCCCGCCATCTTAAGTACTACTAAAATAAAAGGCTTTTTTTATTATTCTTTTAAATAAAACAACATTCTGCTGTGTAGGATCCCCCCTTAGCCCCCCAACCTCCTTGATCCCCCCCAAACAGCTCTCTAACCCTCCCCCTCCACCTTATTGTCTGCCAGTAACAAGTTTGCCTATAAATTAGCCTTTTTTTTATATATATATATATATATATATATATATATATATATATATATATATATATATATATATATATATATATATATATATATATATATATATATATATATATATATATATATATAGATAGGAGAGAGAGAGAGAGAATTTATTGATTTTTTTAATTTACTTTTCTGTAGTGTAGCTTCCCCCTCAATAACCAACCCCCACCCCCTCCCAGATCGCTTAGATAAAATTGTCCCCCTACCTCTCAAACCTCCTTCCTTTTACAACTTTGTTTCATAGTGTAGGGCTCCCACCCGCTCCCGCCCCGTGCACGCTCCCAATGTCACTGCACATGATCCCGCCCCCTCTGACGCAATCTACACCGGCGATGGCCGCCTACCCGCCTCCCTGCAACGGCTACCACCAACGATTGCACCATCGCTTGTGTTAAAAAAGGTATTGCAGTGATGCCTCAATATCGAGGTATCACGGCAATACCTTGAAAGCGACTGGAAGCGATCAGGATCGCTTCCAGGCGATTTAAACCCCCAACGACGTACAGGGTACATCGTTGGTCTTTAACGACCAGTTTGTGTATGACATACCCTGTATGACATGTGTCGTTAAGGGGTTAAAATAACTTGTACAGTATATGGATATAATATACATCACTGCAGTTTTTTTCTATATGCTTATAGCCAGGCGTGGCAAGTATTACTATAAATTTACCAGTCAAGACTTACTTAGCAACTCATTATGTATAGGAAATGTATAATTTCTTACCAGTATGGGATTAGTGGAAATCCCCAACCTAGTATTACAAAATAACTTTATGGTTTATTTCACCACACTTTTTTCCTATATATTTACAAATACACCAGGTTTGATTAAATTAGTATATGTTAGTGCTGTGCTGCTTAATTAATTAATGATCTGCCTCCTTAAAATCTGTTAAATAAATATGGTGGTGTTCATGAAAAGTACAAATTGATTTTTATCTTTTGAAAAAAAAAAAATATTCCACACTATTTCCTAGCTACTACTTTACAAACATTTAAACAAAAAAGCAAGTCATGAGAATTCAATGAAAGACTTCAATAAATTAGTGATATAAAAGAAAAGGCTTATTTATTTTGAAATGCAAATACTAACTTGCTAGATGATGTAAAATAATACCACTAATGAAACCACAAAAAAATGACATAAAAATATAATTTAGTCCAGTGTCTCTCCATGTCAGTCCTCAAGAACATTGTACTGTGAAAATTGTTTCCTCAATGCGTTTCAAATGACTTGTTTAATGTAGAGTATTAAATGGATGAGAAAATGTGCCATTGTGTTTATTTTTGTATTTGAAATGATTGTTTTGCTCATTAAAGGATTACAAAACAATGGTAATTACCCCCCTAAAAACACATACCGATCCTTTGTTAAAATGTGATAGAATGAAACCAACCTACTTGGAGATCAAAACGATGCCTCAATATACTTTGAATTAACTATTTTACTGTGGCTGTGACATCACTCTAGACTGCCCACCAGAGCGGCTGGTTCAACCTCTATTCAACTTGTCGAATCATCATCATTAAGGCTTGTGCATATAATTATTGGATTTTTGCGTGAGCTGACGCATGCGCACTAGTTGCCATTTGTTTACACATGTGCACTGTATGGACATGAAGACTATGCTGCCCACAAATAATTTAGGGATTAGCAAATGAGCAGTATGAAAAAATATCCAATACAAAAATGATATAGCAGCACCACCAAAAAGAGTTAAAACATTTTTACTTTATTGTGCCAACTAAAACAGACAACGTTTCGGACCAGTGTCCTTAATCATGTCTGTCATGACACTGGTCCGAAATGTTGTCTGTTTTAGTTGGCACAATAAAGTAAAAATGTTTTAACTCTTTTTGGTGGTGCTGCTATATCATTTTTGTATTGGATATTTTTAGACCATGGTGCAGGTCTATTAGCTGGCACACCTGCAAACATTTTGTTGCAAACCCATAAGTGGGAATTACCTTGGTGCTTGTGCATTTTTTGGATTTATCAGTATGAAAAAATATGATAGCTAATATTATAAATACATCTTAGCATTTTGCTTGTTATTACTAGGGGCGATTCTTTGAGCTTCATACTTATCTCCAGCCGCTCCGCTCACATACACGCTCTGAAATAGATTGAGCGTACCTGCTACTCTCTGGAAGCTGCAGCAGGGGGCAGTGACATCATCGGTAACGTTACTCAAAAGACTTATGCGCTCCTCCGACAACCCCCCCCCCACTCTTTCTACCCTGGTAGACCCCCTGATAGCACTCATATGAGTCCTACAGAGGGGGTTTGGAAACCGGTATATTATAGAAAGAGGATTATTTAAAAATGGAGAATAGGTAAACGTAATGAATTAGGAAAAGCTAATGTTTAAAACTAATTTTTATTGAAACAAAGTTGTTGTTTTTATCTTTTGTATCCCTTTAAAAGCCATCACCTATTGTGCTCATATATGAACCCATTGAAATTGGGTTATCCTGCAGAAAGACAAGACCTGCTCTTGTTATCTCTTTTTGTACACAGAGTATAGCAGTTAGGTATTGAAATTTTAATTAAGGATGAAAAACTTCAATTGGTAAAACCAGCTTCTCAGAAACAAAATAGCTCTCATTACCACCCCCACTGGGAGGTTAATTTATGCCGGTATAGCTTGTTTACATAGCTTTTCCACAGAGCATACAAACATATAGGTGGAGGTTTCAACAAGAAAAGGAATCTATTTCAAATAACAAAATAAAAGGTAAATGAGACGTTTACAAAAAATGTAAATACAGTCAGTCAAGCAGGTAAAATAAATAATTGGTAACACATTAAAGGGGATAATATTTTACAGTACAATGTTCCCTTAACCCTTTCATGACGGGCCTACTTTGTCTTGTTCCGATGTAAACAAATTGAAATCACGCAATCGAGATGGGATCGGGTCAGGGGGGAAATGCCTATGATGCTAGGCATGCCCTCCAGGCCGCAATCCCATTCAGTCAAACGACTAGGACGTTCCATGCCTTCCTAACGGTGCTAAAGCCCACCGGAGTTAGGACACCATGGAACATCCTAACGTCGGGAAGGGGTTAAGTATTTCTCTTATAGGGTTATTCAGTAGCTAAAATGTTTTAACAGTAAAAATTGCACTCTGGGAAATAATATAAATCCGGCATGTTGGTGTTCATTGAGGAGCAAGGAGAAACAATGGCCTCACAAACCCAGGAGCCAGGGAGCCACTGGCTCCTAGAACTTTACCCTTGGCTTCTAACATTTTAGGTTATTCTTCATATATATATATTCAAATACAACTGTCTAGCTCCTAAATGTATTTTAGGCTCCTACATTTTAAACAGGTTTGTCAACCTACCTCAGTCAAATGCATACAAAAAATATAAAATTATCAATCCAACTATGTAAAATCAAAAATCATTAGCACAATGATAATGCCAGAATGCAGAATGACAAATCTCCCTCATTGCCCATGTGTGTTCTAGTGCTCTTGATATAGATTAAATGACAAATGCATACTTCAAATAAATACAATTTTCATAATGTGAAGAATATATGGAGACAAAGAATAAAATGAGACACGCTTGCCAAACGTAAGACTGATCTTTTAAAATCAAAGTACACTACTATAAATATTCTTTCAGTTTAATCTATTACATGGACTTCTAAAATGTTCTAACTGGCTCAAATTTTATTCTTCCTGTATATTTGCTCTTTTAAATAAAATATTGTGAATGGCTATCGTTTTATAGGACTTTTCAAATACAGGCAAGATACCATTTTAACTGGTTATTTCCATTACAATGTTTACTAACAGAGGGTCTATGGTTACTCATGTTCAAAGAAATTGTCAACCAGACACTATATTCATGTAGGACAATGATTCTCAAGCAGGGTAGCAAAACCCACAAGTATGTTACAACACCTGTCCACTAATAAGAAACTGCTTCTCTGTGAAGTATGTTACACACAAAAACTTGGAAGTACAATTGATACAAATTGTATTGATACATTAAGAGTTCTGTCACTCTCGAAAGAGTTTTGAAAAAAAAAAAAAAAAAAACAGGACTAACAATGCTGCATGAGAAAAGTCTAAAACATTGTAAAATATTAAAGGAACAGTATACACCAATTTTCATTTAACTGCATGTAATAGACACTACTATAAAGAAGAATATGCACAGATACTGATCTAAAGTATAAAACCTTTTAAAAACTTACCTAGATGCTCCCTATTTAGCAGGGTTGATGAGTATAGGCAGGGACACCCACTGAAAGGGGCTGAGCGCAGACACTCTCCCTCTCCCCTGCATATGAAAAGACCTTTTATACAAACAGAGGCAATCTGAAAATCTGTATACATCAGTATACATCTAAAATTTGGTTAGGAGTATGAAAATCAGCAAAACTACACATTGTTGCAAAAACACTCCCAGATGGGCTATATAAATGGATCATCTACAAAACTTTATGCAAAGAAAAATCTAGTGTACAATGTCCCTTTAAATAAATGTATTAGAATATTGTGTTTCATTTTTACTTGGTTGAGATATGGAAATATTTTGTTGTATTTTTCTGATGTATAAACAAATAATGTTTGTTAATTTTGTAAAGAGTGCTGAATCCCCTTGCTTTCTTTGGGTTATTGTATTTTGAAGTACCTATTCTCTTTTTTTCTTAGAGGCTTTATATTAATCTTTTCTCTCTATCTAGTCATAGTACACCCATTTTTACCATAATATAGTATTTCTGTAATGCACTTGGCCCTTTGTAAAAAAGAAATATTGATTAACTGATGTCACACAGCAAAGAAACATTAGAATATGATTTAAAACAGCTTTATTACAATAACTAAAGCTTGATTGCTTAATTTCTTATTTATATATGAATCACCTGAATGTATATACTGTAAATTGCTCTCCATGAACAATAAAAAAGAAACCACATTTTTTTAATATCCAGTGCCAATATTCATACATCTAAGAAAGGAATGTTTGTGCCACTTGTATTTACAAAGAGTAAACTGGCAAGACTAGAACACTGGTCTTTCAACTATGGATCTAAACAAACATTCAGACTCATGTCTTACAAGCACAATGAACACAATGAAAACAAACTGATCACAACCATTTAACATGTAAATCACCCATCTCAAAAACAAAGCTGTAATTAAAGACTGTCATTCCTATGCTGGCAAAGCAAAATAATTGTAGATGCATTTGAGATGTAAACCAGCTAAGGATAAACACAATTCCATTTCTTTCTTTCTTTAATATAAGTATCCAAAGACACCAACCTTCCTCAAAGCTCTTTCCGTTGCTTTCCCAGGCCTCCCCTCCTCCTCTTGAATAACATTTACAGTAACAAACACATCCAGGCTGTGTTTGTCATGGGAGGATAGTGGAGATCTGCAGCATTGCAGCAGTCAGATACAAACACAGAGCAAGATAGAAAGGAGGGAGACAGAAAGCATTCCTTGATAGGGCTGATTAGCACACTACCAGAAGTCCATAATCAAGCTATGATCAAGTTTGCCCATGTCAGAGGAGGCATAACTGATAACCAGTAATTAACCATTTAAATACCGGAACGCTTTCGGCTTCATTTCTATAAATTCTATAACACAAAGCTTACCAATTGAATGACAGCTAAAAAGCATTGCAATGTAAAAGGTGAACTAAAGGAATGTCTGAGGATCTTCAACTTGTTGCTAAGCAGTATCTGACAATATAAATGCCTTAAAAACAAAGACATGTGCCCCTCATCACTACTAGTGTTGCACACCAAAAATATTAATAACAGATATTTTAACACAGTATAAACAATATTCAACTGCTGAAATTAATAAGAATATTAACTCTGGGGAAAAAACGATTAAAAGCAACTAACACTTTGCTTTGCATTGTCATGTACTTGTCAGCGCTTGCTGCCCTAACAACTATTAGTGGTCATATTTATTACTATGTTTTTAAAATACTTATTGAAATTGCATTATTGCCCAAAAGTTAAATTGTCCATATTACAGGTAGACAACTAGCTATCTTGGAAATTGCTTTGAGAACAAAATTAAAAGACAAGCTGTCAATGAAAACAAGACTTACTGCATACCACTACTGTCCAATATAACACCCAGATGGTCACATTACAGTTCTAAATAACTTACATAGGATGCCACAACTTGTTAATATTCCCCAGTTTGCAACACACACAGGGTTCTTTTGCTCAAGCTGACTCACTCACCCACTCTGTGCAGATAAATATATACATTTTTGGTCTGTTTAGATATGTGGCCAATAACCGTGTTAACCATTACTCATCTGAAGTTTGTGTATATTGAAGTATATGTTTTGTGTATTTAGATCATAAGAAAAAAGGCTGTACCCTGATTGATCAGTTCAAATAATAAAACTTAGCTAACCCTTCCGGGGATATCCTGTCAACTTGCTATGTGCTTATCCCAGGCCCCAGTACAGGGTCACAGGCCTTACCCTTCTATCCACTGGCAAAGCCTAGGAGATTCAGATCATGTGTCATTAGCAGTATCCTGGCTGCTCAACACGCTGTGACACCAGCTCCTGTCACACATTACACGGACAATCTCCCTCACCAGGCAGCAAGGTCTTTACCTTTCTCAGGATCCAGTCCAGTCGGCCTAGCACAAATCCAGATAGAAGCTGGGGAGGGGCAGCGAGCACCGGAAACAAAGGCCGGCCCCCGGTGGTGTGGGGGCGGAGAAATGCGAGAGAAGGAGGAGTAGAAGGCGGCAGTTCTGGTGGTGGTGACTGCGGCCTGCTGAGGTAACCGGGAGCCTGGCCTCCGCCTTTTGCCCTCCAAGGGTGGGCACAGTAATGGTAGAGATGGCGCTGTATGAAGAATAGGCAGTTGTGTACATTCACTGGCCAGAAAAAGACCCGAAATCGCAGACTCCTGTCCGATAATCGTGGGCGACTTACTAAGAAACCTGCGCTAGCTGTCTGCTTTTCACTTCGGCCTGTGGCCGCCTTGCGCTGCATTCACACACAGCGTCTCCAGCGCCCGGCAACTCCCGAGTCGCCCCGCCCGGGGGATATCGCGAGAACTCACACCGCCCTGCTCACTTCAATGACAGCAAGCTCAGAGCACAGACCGGTGTCTGATCTGCTCACCGTTGCTGTCACCGAAGCCTAAACCATCCGTTGTCTTTAGTCTTATCTTGTTTAATTTCAATAGTAAGAAACAATTGGGTGGCTTGACATAAGTAATTGCATGTCAAGTGTTTTGCAACATGTTGCATCTCTCTTACAGACAGTTGAGGTTCTTGACGGCAAGATAGTAAGGACCTAATAATTAAAATATTTCTGTTGTCTTGTTATAGAATAATAGATCAGCTAAGTCGTAACTTTTGTTATAAAAATAACCTGTTGCTGCAGTTGTTTTTCAATAGCCAGACCACCCACCCATTGCCTTATTTTAAGAAGCCAATGTGGGCTTGAATCTGCAGACAAGGAGCTCTTATTATTGTCTAAACCCGGGGTCACCAACCTTTCAGACCTCAGGGACCACTAAACTCACAATTTTGAATCCCGTGGACCACTAACATTTTTTTTTTTTAGAAAAGGTACAAACCTGTATAATACATACATACACACATAAACACATACTGTACATAACTAGTATAACCATAGCTAAGTTTACATTATGTATATATTTACTCATTTTTAAGAATTATTTTTTGGAATTAACTAACTGAATGACAGAACTGAGAGAATACTTCCAAATGACAGATGAAGGGTGAGTGCCAACTTTTGAGCTGGAAACAGAGAGGCAGAAAGTGGGGAAAAAGAATTATATTTAAAAGGGCCACAAGACTTCCAAATCACCTCCCCAGTTAGGAATTATTCAAAACTATTTATGATCATGGACAGACATCGGAGTAATAAATTAAGTTATTATCAGAAAGCTCTCAATATGTATGTGAGCTAACCACAACTGATGTTACTGGCAATTACTATAATACTGGTGGGATATGGCTGATCTGCTGGATGGCAATTACTGGAATTCAGGCGGAATGGCTTTGTGCGTGGGAAAATTATTAGAATGAAAAATTCATATTTAATAAAAAAAAAAAAAAAAAAAAAGATGGAGAGGAGGAAGACAAACAGTGATGTAAGTCCATCTGAAGGAATTGGGAAAACTACTACAAAGAGACAGGTAAAGGGAAGAAAATAAATTAAATATGAGAATCTTTTTTTAAGATTTTCTTTTTTTAAATACTTTAATTCCACTATTTCAAGCCAAGACTATACCAACCTCTGCTGGCTTTAGAATGGAATTATCTTCCTCTGAGCAGCGTGCCGGGCGGGTGAAGATAAAAATACAATCTAGCTACGCAAGTTGTGCAGTACTACACAACGTGCGTAGGGAGATTGTAATTTAACTCCTCCTCTGTTGGTTTTCACTGATGTCCAGCCAGGCACTGTAGGGAGTTGCGGCACGACAGGGGTGACACCATCAGAGGAGATTAATTCCTGCTTGATGGTGTCAAGGACCACCAAAATCTCGTGGACCACCAGTGGTCCATGGACCACTGGTTGGCTACCGCTGGTCTAAACAAATGTTCTCTGTGTTTGTCTGAGCGTGCTCTTGAATCGCACATGCACATATATTTATCCCAGAAAAAGCACCAATTTATTTTGCTATTTTCAGCAGGCGAGTTCAGTCGAAGCAAAGCTAAATATCTCCAGGCGCATTCAACACTGCTCATTTATCATAATAAAAACTTATTGTGCCTGAAAATGCTTTTTTGGGGATTTGTCCTGATTTTTCTCAAGTACTCTGCTATATATATATATATATATATATATATATATATATATATATTTATTAAGTATTTTTATCTGTTTGTGCCTGTTTAAAGTTATTGTAAAGTTTAATGAATTAAAGCACTTTGTCAATGTTTTTTTTTTTTAAAATACTTACCATTTTGTTAAGGTAACCATACTGCCGATCCTCCGCCCGCATCTCCTTCTGTATTTAGCATATCAATGACGAGTCTGGCTTCCTCCAATCTTTGAAGGCTCCCTTTGGCGTCCAGCTTGTGGGGCACGCAACAATTGGAGAAAGCTGGATTTGTCATCAATATGTTAAATACAGAAGAAGATGAGAGCGATGGATCAGTGGTATGTTTACCGTAACAAAATGGGTAAGTATTAAAAAAAGAAGCACCTTTGTCATTAAACTTTACAAAGATGCTTCTTTTTTAAATACTTACCATTTTGTTACGGTAAACATACCGCTGATCCTCCGCCTGCATCTCCTTCTGTGTTTAGCATATAGATGACGAGTCTGGCTTCCTCCAATCACATTTTTTTTTTTTTCTTTCATGATTCATATGGAGCATGCAACTTCCTAATTTACTCCTAGTATCACATTTTCTTTGTTCTCTTTCTATCTTTATTTGAAAAGCAAGAATGTAAGCTTAGGAGCCGGCCCATTTTTGATTCAGCACCCTGGATAGTGCTTGCTGAATCAGATTTGCTTTGTCCTCTTAGTATTCTTTGTTGAAAGTTACGCCTAGGTATGCTTAAATGTTAATTTCTAAGCCCATAAAGGCTGCTTCTTATCTGAGTGCATTTTGACAGTTTTTCACAGCTAGACAGCATTAGTTTGTGTGCCTTATAGATAACATTGTGCTCACTCCCTTGGATCTATTTGAGTCAGCAACTACTAATGCAGAACATACTGTGATCTAAGATGTTCTCGCAGAAAATGCAGTATGTCTGCAGAAAGAATGAGACACATGCAGGAACTGTTGGCTCTTTCGCTTTGCAGCGCTGCTCTGCATCACGCTGTTCTCTTCAAACAGCACTGTGCTCTTGCTGTACTGAGTATGTTTTCCTTAACATAGTGCATTCAGAACAAAGTGCTGTTGGAAAAGAACAGTCAAATATGGAACAGTACTGCAAATCAGCAGTGCAGTTATTGCTGACTGGCTCTCTGATTTTTTTCACAAGACATTTTAAAAACTGCTGCAATCCTATAATATAAAAGGCCAGGTGTGTTTGTCCGAAGCTGTCATGCGCAGTAGAGACGACACGAGGACAAACACACCTAGCTTTGCGCGTGTTCGAGAGAGAGAGGGGAAGGCGATAGAAAGGGGGAGGGGCAAAAGAGATGGGGAAGAGCTAAAGAGAGGGGAAGAGAGAGCAAAAAAGAGGGGGGAAAAAAGCAAAGGGGAGGGAAAAGAGCAAAATAGAGGGGGAGACAGAAAATAAGAGGGAAGAGAGAAAGCAAAAGAAGAGAGGGATGGAGAGAGAGAGCAAAAGAGAGGGATGGAGAGAGAGAGCAAAAGAGAGGGATGGAGAGAGAGAGAGCAAAAGAGAGGGATGGAGAGAGAGAGAGCAAAAGAGAGGGATGGAGAGAGAGAGAGCAAAAGAGAGGGATGGAGAGAGAGAGAGCAAAAGAGAGGGATGGAGAGAGAGAGAGCAAAAGAGAGGGATGGAGAGAGAGAGAGCAAAAGAGAGGGATGGAGAGAGAGAGAGCAAAAGAGAGGGATGGAGAGAGAGAGCAAAAGAGAGGGATGGAGAGAGAGAGAGCAAAAGAGAGGGATGGAGAGAGAGAGAGCAAAAGAGAGGGATGGAGAGAGAGAGCAAAAGAGAGGGATGGAGAGAGAGAGAGCAAAAGAGAGGGATGGAGAGAGAGAGCAAAAGAGAGGGATGGAGAGAGAGAGCAAAAGAGAGGGATGGAGAGAGAGAGCAAAAGAGAGGGATGGAGAGAGAGAGCAAAAGAGAGGGATGGAGAGAGAGAGCAAATGAGAGGGATGGAGAGAGAGAGCAAATGAGAGGGATGGAGAGAGAGAGCAAACGAGAGGGGGAGAGAGACAGGGCAAACAAGAGGGGGAGAGAGCGCAAAAGAGAGGGGGGAGAAGAGAGAGAGCAAAAGAGAGGGGGAGAGAGAGCAAAAGAGAGGGGGGGAGAAGAGAGAGCAAAAGAGAGGGGGAGAGAGTGCAAAAGAGAGGGGAAGAGAGAGAGAGCAAAAGAGAGAGGGGGAGAGAGAGCAAAAGAGAGAGGGGGAGAGAGAGAGAGCAAAAGAGAGAGGGGGAGAGAGAGAGAGCAAAAGAGAGGGGGAGAGAGAGCAAAAGAGAAAGGGGGAGAGAGAGTGAGCAAAAGAGGGGGGGAGAGAGAGGGGGAGAGAGAGCAAAAGAGAGGGGGGGAGAGAGAGCAAAAGAGAGGGGGGGAGAGAGAGCGCAAAACAGAGGGGGAGAGAGCGCAAAAGAGAGGGGGGAGAGAGAGCGAGCAAAAGAGAAGGGGGGAGCGAGAGAGCAAAAGAGAGGGGAGGGAGAGCAAGGAGTGGGACCGATGTACTGCAAAAAATGGCCCGTGTGAACGGGCTTTAGGACTAGTATATTATAAAACTTTAAAAATGGCTTTATTCTCCAGTTAATCAACACATTGCAATTTAACTGGTGCTTTAGTGTAACTGCATCATTTAAAATTTTATTTTATTTCTAAATGATCTGCAGAAACATTTTTAACACACAAAAAAAACATTGCAGAAAGTGGAGAAAAGTTCTGCCTCTAGGGTCAGCACTGATTGGCTAAAATGCAAGTCTGTCAAAAGAGCTGATATAAGGGTGCAGTCTGTAGAGGCTTAGCTACAAGGTAATCACAGAGGTAAAAAGTAATTTAATTGCTTTTATGGAAAACTGTGGAATGTGTATTAAAGGAATAATGTATCTTTTTAAACAAACATTCTGGAGTAGACTGTACCTTTTTAAACAAGGTGCACAATAGACGATCTGACAAGAGAAATAAAATGTAACCCCCCTTTTTTTTTTGATGCGACCAGTCATGCGCCTGGTAACATTTTACTCACAAATTTCACGAGTTATAGCCATATTTTAGATTGATAAATAAGAAATTACAATTGTGCACGCATTTATAGGTGCAAAATAGGAGAACTTGATTAATTTGTTTGATAAATTGAGCCCAAAAAAGTTTAACCATGGATATTAGTACAGATACAAAACTATTTATCCAAACTGCTTGGGACCAGAAAAGGTTTGTATTTTGAAATATTTTCAGCTGTAAAATGGGACAGTTTGAAGAGGGGATGGAATCTAGCATAAATGTCTATCTTATGTAATTTTAGCAATATTTACATGTTGTTATGCAGCTTAAAGGGACAGTATACACCAATTTTCATATAACTGCATTTAATAAACACTACTATAAAGAGGAATAAGCACAGATACTGATCTAAAAATCCAGTATAATTTTTTTTAAAAAAACTTACTTAGAGGCTCCCAGTTTAGCACTGTTGTTGAGGTTAGGCTAGGATACCCAGTAAAAGGGACTGGTAAAACAGGAAAAGAATACTCTTCCCTGCATATGAAAATACAGACTAACAAACAGGAGTAGCAGAAATCTGTACACCATGGTCTACATCTGACACTTTGGGGCTTGGTTAGGAGTCTGAAAACCAGCACAATGTTATTAAAAATAAAATAAGCAAAACTATACTTTGTTACAAAATCACTCCCAGGTGTGCTATATAAATGGATAATATACAAAACATGTATGCAAAGAAAAAGTACAATGTCCCTTTTAAACATGTAAGCTAAAGGTAGTTTTATATATTGTTTAATACTTTTGTATACATGGTACCCCCAGAAACATAGTAAAGTACTGTAATCGGATAATATTTGTTGTTTTAAGACTTGCATTTTAGAACGCAAACACTAACAAACCAAATATGCAGGCAGAGAAGACTGTGACTTACAGGCAGGGAAAATAGTAATTAGTATTATTTGTAAATAATATTTACTAGTTAAGCTATAATGAAACTCTGGGCTGTTAAGGGTCCTGAGGACTGGAGTTGAGAAACACTGATCTATAGAACTCAGGCTATAGATATCTATTTTCTTCTGAGACGTTCCCACCTCTTAGCCAATTGCCGTGCTGGCCATATGGCACAGTTGAAATTTACGTTTTATTGCGTTCCAGTGCCGATGTGTTTGCACAAATGCAGCAACTCTCCTTCAGACACCTGTTGTATAGCCTAAGTTCCAAACTGGAAACACCCATAATTAGAGGGATATGTATGAACATGTATTTAGTGTTATGTGCTTTTAAGTACTGTCAAGAACCTAAGAGACTGAGGAAGAGTAATACTCCAAGGTAGCCGACATAGGACAAAGGCAGTGTTTCCCAACTCCAGTCCTCAGGACCCTTAACAGGCCCTATATTAACTAGAGCACAGGTAAACTGATCAGCTGATGGGTGAACTAATTATTTCACCTGTGCTCTAGTTAAGATATAATGAATATGTGGCCTGTTAAGGGTCCTGATGACTGGGTTTGGGAAACACTGGACTTAAGTGGTTTCAACATATCAATATCAAGTGTTGGAGTGTTGAGAGACGTGTGATATTCAAACAGGTGAATTAGAAGGCAGAGTGATAGGACAGAAGACAATAGGTCCTGTTGTCAGCATAACAGTGGTACTGGAAGCCAAATGAGCTTTAAGGTTCCCAAGTGAAGATGTGCAGATTGATAAACACAGGGGACCCAGGAACTAATACTTTTGCACCAACATAGTAAGAGAGGTGATGAGGGGGGTATCCCACACTGAAGGAGTGGTTAGAGGTGAACAAAGCAATCTATAATAGGTAAGTGCCATATAAACCAAAAGAGTTGAAAGTTTGTGGTTGACGGTATCAAATGCAGCTGAGAGGTTACGCTGACGTTTTGTCTGTTGGTGTTGACCGTAAGCTAGGTGTTTAGAACCTTAGTGAAAACAGTTTCTGTAGAGGTCAGAGGCTAGATGTTAGTCAAACAAGGCTATGGAAGATATTCTTTCCAGCTGTAAACTAGCTATCTAAATAGTTTAGAGGCAAAAGGAAGTAGAGAAATTGGACAGTAGTAAAATTGAAAAACTGTGTAAAAAGAAGCTTTTTCAAGGTAGGTGTATGTTTGAACTGGGACGGAAATATTAATGGGTAAGAGCTGGGGTTAGGGTAGTTGAGAGGAAGGAAAGGAAGTGTGTGATGAAATAGGATTGTGAACAATTTGTGATGCAAGAGCATAAAGGTTGTGACACACTGCAAGTGATGCGGCGCAAGGGGAAGCAGCTGCTTCGCACCGCGTCTGAAGTTCAAATATTTCATCTCTGAGCGCTCAGCTACGCGACCTGACGCAGCAGAGTGCTCAGAGAAGAAAAGACAGGACACCCTGAGTGTGCACAGCAGCATCTGCATGCTTGGCGCTGCTCTGCTTGCAGTGTGTCACAGCCTTAATAGTAGACTGGATATCTCATCTACTATCACAGGTGTGAAGTAGCTGAGGGTGATAGTTGGATGGGAAGGAGGTTATGTGGAATCATTTTTTGTGTTATGAAGTTTAGTTTACCTGAAAGTGATAGGCAAGGCTGTTGGCTGTGTGGCCTGGGAGAGGAGGGCACTGTAGGGTTTATTTGGTAGAGAGGAGTCACTTGAGGATAGTGAAGAAGCAATACATTATGAGAATAATCTTTGCTTATAGGTGGTGGAATTTGACTTTAAGATGAATTTGTAACAGAAAGTCTGCTTGAGCTTGTAAATTTGTTCCAGAGATGATCTGCAGTATGAATGCATCGTTAAGTGGTAGCAGGTGGAGTTGGAGTGATGAGGCTGTCATCTGATGGATTTGAAATTGTCCCCGATGAACTGTTCCATTATACTGATGAAATAACTTCTGAATAAAAGAACAAGAGAGAGAGAGAGAATCTGTTCTTCTAGAAATATCAAACATACTGGCACAAATTGAAATGAAAAAGGAGGATGAAAGATACAATGACTATGATATACAGCTGATAGATAATGAATTGGTGTCCAAAAAGTTGAACAAGTATCACAGAGACTGCAAGGACTATGAACTAGATGTGGTATATAATTGGAATTTCTTTTCACAATCTAAGAGAAAGAAGGATTACAACAAGAAGAATAAGAAAAAATGTTCAGCTAGTGAAACATCAAGAGGAGATAATATTGACTAGAGAAGGATCACCTCCAGTGTGGACGCAAGTTCATATGCACATAGCCCTATGTCTTCCACACCAGTCAGTGATAGAAGTGGCTCGCTGGGGACGATACCTAAGTCAAATGCCAATCATAGATCCTTATCAGATCCGGTAACAGCTACCCAGGAGGAAGATACCTAGGATATAGCAAAAGATGGGGATTCACTAAAAACAAGAAGAGAAAAAGCAACTGAGCTGTGAAGATACCAAAGAAAAAGAAATGTCATCAATCTGTCATCAGTTGAATTAACGAGTGCACAAGTGGGAGTACTATCTAAAGGAATGGGCTTTGCTCCTTCAAAAGATATGGACATCTTTAACACCATTGTGGACTTGAATAAATTTGTGCACAAAATAACTTTAAAAATACACTTTTGTAATGATCAGCTCATGGACACTAGTACTAAAGAGGATGAAGAATTAATAAATAAACATTGAATTAGGGGTTGTAGAATTACTTAAATTTGACGAATTGTGTGATACTAATAACCTCAGGTTACTAGCTAGTGAAAGCTTAAGATATGATGAATCTAATTTGTGTGTCCCTGGATATAAGAAACTTGGCTCAAATAAAATCTTCTATCCAGTGCAGGCTAGGGGAGATCTTATTGAGGTGTTTCATACGGTAGTTGAAGAACTTACACAGCTTTTTAAAAAGAAAGTTAAGGGCAGGAGGAAAGGCCATGGAAACCTAACTGTTAATGAGTCAATAGCTCAGAGATTTGAGGGAGAACAAGAATTTGGTTTTGTCTAAATCTGATGAAGGCGGTACTATTATAGTACAAGATCGAGACGATTATGTCAAGGAAGCTATAAGACAGCTATCAGATTTGGAGACTTACCAAAAACTAACATTTAACCCAACTGTATTGTTTAAAAAGGAACTATGTAAATTATTAGATAGGGATGTACAGTGTGGGTTTATAACCTTATCACAGGCAGAATGTTTAATAAATGAGACTCCATCAATACCAGTGTTTAGTCATCTCCCTAAGATACACAAGTCCTATGAGAATCCCACGCGGAGACCAATCATCTGCACTATAGGTACCTTAGGAGATGGGTGGATGATTTTCTCCAACCTATTGTAAAACCGTTGCCAGGCTACCTTAGAGATACCAAGCAGCTCCTTAGGAAAAGACAATCCTTATTCTATACTTGACGGTCTAATTTCCTATCGGTTGATGCAGTATCATTATTCCTCATGTAGAAGAACTGAAGGCTCTAAAAGAGATGCTAAAAATGTGAAACTAACTTGATTTCTGAGAGGGAGATTGATTATTTAGACCTTAAAAATCAGGGGGATGCTCATAGGAGTGAGATAGAGACAGAGATCTTTAGAAAGGAAATATCTGTTAGCACTATCCTTAGAGCGGACTCAAGTCATCCAAGATGTGTTAAAAAGGGTATCCCTAAAGGTAAATTTATGCACCTCTGAAGAAACTGTACAGATGAAAATAAGTTCCAGAAACAGGCGAGTCATTTGAGGAAAAGGCTAATATCTCGGAGATACAATGAAACTAAACTGGTTCAGACAATGCATGAGGTTCTGAATATGGATAGGAAATTATTATTAAGGGACAAAGAGAAAGCGATAGAAGTAGAGGATAGGATAGGAATATCTTTACTTTCTCTACAAGATATAGCAAGCAATATACGGAGGTCTGTAATATAGTCCAAAAATATATAACTTTACTAAGGAATGATCTAAAACTAAAGGAAGTAGTAGAGAAAGGGGTTAGGTGTGTATCCAGAAAGGCTGAAACCATTGGGAATACTTTAAAAAGTGACTTTTCAACTAAATCAGTGCCAGAGAGCTTGGTGTGGTGGTCAACCATGTAAATGGTGTAGTTACATCAAAAAGGGAGATACACTTAAATAATTTATTGTAACCCAGTATTTAAATTGCAACTCTTAAGTTTGTGATATATCTGATTACCTGTAAACTATGTTATAGCCTATATACAGGAAGGACCACACTTATGTTGAAGGATAGGATTATGGAGCATCTCCTATCATTAGAAGCTGAGATACCATAAACCCAGTAGCCAGACACTTTGCAACCCATAGAAGGGGACATAATTATGATAAGGAGCACATGGATTATATAAGCTCATTGTGAATTTCAAGATATTGATCAAGTACCTAGGCTTAATACAGGTGGTGACAGAATGCTGGCCTTGATAAACAAAAAATTGTAGCCCTCAGGATATCAACAAAATATCTGGTGTAAAACTATTTACAGGCAACTAGAGTTTGGTTTATAGCCCTAAATAGTGGTGCTGTTTCTGCTTTACTTTAATAAATAAAATAAGATTTTCTTGCTTTGGTTATCTGCAAAATGTGCAGGTCTGTTCCATAAAAGGAGGGAGTGTATGTAATATATTATTTTATCATGGTTAAGTTTTTTTTTCCCAGTTTAAAACTAAAACAATAAAAAGAGGAAGAACTGATATGTTAAAGATTAAAATCTATATATATATATATATATATATATATATATATATGTATGAGTTCTGTACTGTGATGGGATAATAAATATCTGAGTATGCTAATGTCATAAGGTGTTAAAGGGACACTGTACCCAAATGTTTTCTTTTGTGATTCAGATAGAGCATGACATTTTAAGCAACTTTCTAATTTACTCCTATTATCAAATGTTCTTTATTCTCTTGGTATCTTTATTGGAAATGCAAGAATGTAAGTTTAGATGCCGGCCCATTTTTGGTGAACAACCTAGGTTGTCCTTGCTGATTGGTGGATAAACTCATCCACCAATCAAAAACTGCTGTCCGGAGTTCTGAACCAAGAAAAAAGCTTAGATGCCTTCTTTTTCATATAAAGATAGCAAGAGAAAGAAGAAACATTGATAATAGGAGTAAATTAGAAAGCTGCTTAAAATTGCATGCTCTATCTGAATCACAAAATAATTTTTTTGGGTTCAGTGTCCCTTTAACTGCTTGGATATCTGTCTAATTATGCTGTGTATTTGAAGTCTTAGGAACCATAATATAGTGTATATGGCTACAGGTGCTTATGTATGTTTCATCGTATAAATAGTAATTGCAGTTTTCCTTCTAGTACATCTATGAACTATGTTTATCCATTTTTGATTTCTTGATTTTATGTGTACAGATATTTTAGTACAAGTTAATACTAGCTAAACTCCTGTTGTAATAAGATTAAGAATGCACTCAGACTGTTAACCTTTTTATATATAAAGAAATAATGTTCCTTTTAGAGTCACTTAGACCTTTAACTGTGTTAACTCCTTTAAGAGAGGGGTGTGTGTAATATGTGTATTTAAGGATGATGTAGTTCAGCTGATAGTATCCCTGACGAAGTGCCGTTTGCCTCAGGAAATGCGTCAGATAGCAGCTCAGGTGTGTGGAGTGGTGTAGCCCGTTCTGTTTTACTTGAAGAAAATAAAGCATGGATGTTTTAACCCTTTGATGACAGGGTTAATTTGTCTACATCAGAACAACGATTTCAATGATCGGGTCAGGGGGCGTTACTATGACACTAGGCGTGCCCTCCAGACCGCAATCGCATCCTGGAAGCGCCGTTGGCTTCAGGACAGCCAAGCGGTTAGAACGTTCTAATTCGTCCTAACGGCGCTAAAGCACTGCGTGTTTAGGATGGAATAGAACATCATAACGGCGCTAAAAGGTTAATTTACCTGCACGTCTATGACCATTATTCACCTCCTTTTGTATATGTGCATAGAGTGGCAGGTGCAATTTTGTCAAGGTTAGATGCTAATGAGTGATTACCTTCTGGACCTTACAGCTTTTTACTACAGAATTTAAATTTGAGAGTGTTTGGAGAGTTTCTTAAAGGACATTAAACAGTAAATAAATGCTATATAGAATAAAGAAAAGATTAGTCTGAGAATAGCATGTATATGTATTTATTTTTTTTAAAGTTCCATTAGCTGTTTAAATATTGTTAAAATAAGTGTAAAGTTTTAATGTCTATAAAACAATGGGAGCTGCCATGTTGTAACTTAGGTTACCTTCTCTGCTGTGGCCAATTAGTGACCGTTATAAATTCTTTAAAGGATGAATTAGACATTCATGATTTAGACAGAATACAATTTTAAACAACTTTCCAGTTTACGTCTATTATTTAATTTGTTTCCTTCTCTGGTTATCCTTTGCTGAAAGGTGTATCTAGGTAAGCTCAGGAGCAGCAAAGAACCTAGGTTCTAGATGCTGATTGGTGGCTACATATATATATATATATATATATATATATACCGATTGTCATTGGCTCACCCATGTGTTCAGTAAGAAACCAGTAGTGCATTGCTGCTCCTTCAACAAATGATATGGTATGTTCTACCTAAATCATCAAAAATACATTTTGGGTTTCATGTCTCTTTAAGGAGGATTCTTCTGAAACCGGATCTGAGAAAGACTCGCACAAGAGAAAAGCTGATTCACAATAAGGTTGAAAAAGCACAAATCTCCTTGAAGGAAGACCAACCGGATATAACCCTTTGACTTCTACGTGTATCTTGAAGTTGCAGAAAAAATACTATCCAAATTTTAGTCCTAGACCCCTAAAATGTTAATACCTTCCTAAAGAAGAAGCAAGAAGGAACAGCCCTACAAGGACACCATCTCAGATCCCCAATCTTAGTTAAAAGATAAACCTTCTGAGGGCAACCAACCCTCTGAACTTAAGGAGGAACTCTTAGAGTTTAGAAGAAATATATGGTATATGGTCCACCTTTAAGCGAAAATGGCATAACTGCCAAAACAATCAGAAATACTGAATTTATAAATTAACCTTAAATAGGAGTAACATTAGATTCCTTCCTAAATAGTACACCCTGAAGTAAAACTAAATATTCAGCCTTAAAGGCTTACATTGAAGAAGTCAACAGCACCCCTTAATCTGTATACGCTGATGAAAGGTAGCTTAGTAATCAGGAGTAAGGTATACATTAGAATTGCAATTCAAATTTTCAATACAGGAGTTAAGCAGTTACTTCGGTATACACTAGAACTGCAATACATGATTTATAAAGGACCAGTAAACACAGTAGATTTGCATAATCAACAAATGCAAGATAACAAGACAATAAGACAATGCAATAACACTTAGTCTGAATTTCAAATGAGTAGTAGATTTTTTTTCTGACAATTTTAAAAGTTATGTCTATTTCCACTCCCCCTGTACCATGTGACATCTATCAGCCAATCACAAATGCATACACGTACCATGTGACAACCATCAGACAATCACAAATGCATATACGTTTATTCTGTGAATTCTTGCACATGCTCAGTAGGAGCTGGTGACTCAAGTTTAAATATAAAAAGACTGCACATTTTCTAAATGGAATTAAATTGGAAAGTTGTTTAAAATTGCATGCTCTATCTGAATAATGAAAGTTTAATTTTGACTTGAGTGTCCCTTTATTATTATTATTATCAGGTATTTGTAGAGCACCAACAGATTCCGCAGTGCTATAAACATATGCGGCATACAAGGTAACATTTAAAGAGGGTCAAATGGGTAGAGGTCTTTTTCTGCTGAGGAGAGCTAAATAACCCCAAGCAAGCCACACAGAAATGTAAGCACCATGTGTTCCACACTGTGTAGGGTCATCACACAACAGGACCGCTGACAGGCTTAGATTTATTGTATTGTAGGAAGTGTTACTGCCCATTACAAGAGGATCTCACTATCCCTCTATCAGACTGTGCTCCAGCTCCTCCCAGCAGCAGTAGTAGTGTGTACTGAAGCATTTCTGTTCTCTTTTCAAGGGGAACTTAGTTCCTCCTGCACAAATAGTGCAGGAACTACGACGACCCCTGTATATGAATTCTGTTATTGGTTAATTTAAAGTTCAACTAGCTCCCAGTATTGCATTGGTGCTTCTTCAACAAAAGGATACCAAGAAAATAAAGCAAATTAGATAATAAAAGTAAATTGGAAATACATAAATAATAATAAAAGTTGCTTAACATTGTATGCTCTATCTGAATAAAAAAACATTTTTGGATTTCATGTCCCTAAGCTGTAATACAGGTAATAAACAGCTACTGTGGTATTTGGAGTACTGCGCACAGAATGTAAAAAGTTACTGATGTATACCTTAAAACTGTTATACAGGAGCAGTTTATATTGCATATAACTCTGAAAAAGATACTGGTGTGTGTGTGTGTATATATATATATATATATATATATATATATATATATATATATATAAAAATGTGAGCAATGCATTGCAACATATGAAAAACCATTAAAATATCTGAAAACAGTGTACACTTTTAACGGCCTTACATAGCATTCAAATGTACATGAACTAGGCAAACCTTCGCATAAAAAACCCTAAAGCAGCGGTTGCCAACCAGTGGTCCATGGACCACTAGTGGTCCACGAGAAGATGTTGGTGGTCCTTGACACCATCAAGCAGGAATTAATCTCCTCTGATGGTGTCACCCCCATTACGCCGCAACTCCCTACAGTGCCTGGCTGGACATCAGTGAAAATTGATGGAGGAGGAGTTAAATTACAATCTCCCTACGCACGTTGCATAGTACTGCGCAACTTGCATATCTAGATTGTATTTTTAACTCCTCTCGCCCGGTGCGCTGCTAAGAGGAAGATGCTTCCATTCTAAAGCCAGCAGAGGTTGGCATAGTCTTGGCTTGAAAGAGTGGAATTAAAGTATATAAAAAAAGAAAATCTTAAAAAAATTCTCTCTTATATTCTTTATTTTCTTCCCTTTACCTGTCTTTGTAGTAGTTTTCCTAATTCCTTCAGATGGACTTACATCACTGTTTGTCTTCCTTCCCTCAATCTTCTTTTTTTTATTAAATATACACACACACACATTATAGAGGTTTGTACCTTTTAAAAATGTTTTTAGTGGTCCACGGGATTCAAAATTGTGAGTTTAGTGGTCCCTGAGGTCAGAAAGGTTGGCGACCCCTGCACTAAAGTACTCTATACTCTGAAAATATCTACCGGAGTCCCCAAATTTAACTGTCCACACCCAAACATTTAATATCTCAACAATAACCCCCCTGCTACGGGAGTATGTGTATCTTACCCCCTCAGTAAAACTGTGCCTTAGTCAGTACTGCATTAAACATTTCCCTCTAAAATTGCAGCTTTGTGTGCTTCCAATAATTAGCAACACAGGATACCCCTCACCTCTGATCCCACTTTGCTGATGGACTGAATACTGAGCTTAAAGTGATGGTAAACCTTATCTGATCAAATACCATATATTTAATCTTTACGATTTAAAAAGTATATGTGTACCTTTTTTGTTTTTAATCCATCTGTCAAAGGGTAAAATTAGTGCATATAATAATGCTTCTATTGTAATGTTATTCCAATCAACATCTGTGTCATTTGACAATCTTGAAGTCCAGCCCCTTTAAAGCACTTAGAAAGTGGATGACTGCTCTATACATCACAGCCCAGCCAAAAGTGGAAATGAAGAAGGGTGGAGGAACAGACACTACAAATCAGCATAATAAATGTTTTATTATAAAATATATATACACTTTTTATAAAAAAGAATTATGTGGCTTTACTTTCAAACTAATATATGTTTAATTGAAACCTTCTTATAGTCTGAAATAACTCCGGAGGAGAGTTGGCAAGTGAGGGACACCTTGAGGGAGCTATTTACTTAAAATGGCAACAGTAAAAGTTAATAGTGCTCATAAAACACACACACATACATTAATAAAGTTAAACATAACTTCATCCCTTAATAAATGTACTTATCTGTCACGTGTGGAAGTAAAGCTAAACACTCCTTGAATCAGTGGCTATGACGAACACTAGGTAGTGTACCTACTAATTGCCTGTGGGCTGGGTGAAGATGCAGGTACTTACCCAGTAGCTGCCCACTCCACTGACCTTATCCTGACGTAGTCTAAGGATACAGGCAATTGACCCTCCAGTACTGTTACTTACAGTAGAGGATATTTTGAGGGAGTACATCTCATGGCCAAGCAGGAGGAGACTAAAGGAAACTGTCCCAGCAACATCCGTGGCAGACGTGACCACAACTCCTACAAGGAGATTTACATTACACAGCCAATACTTCTTATGTCCCTCTCTTCCAGGAACTATCCATTGAGGGAAACATTTTGGGAATAATATCCCTGTAATCTTGAAGAAACGCAGAACACCTCTATCTTCACCTGCCTCATAGACAAGGCAAATACAATACTGGGAGGATCAGTGACGAAGGAGGGGTATAAAACTCTTGCTGAAGGGTGTCTTTGCCTCCTGGTGGCCAGGAGATGAAATCCCAACAGTAATTAATCATGGACTCTCACCACCATAAGAAAGAAAACTTAATAAAGGAACATTGATTGGGGGGGGCGGAGCAAGCCTGTAAACTGAACGGTCGCACTTTACTTCAGCTCAGCTGAAATAGCCTACAATTTTATTCATTTGACCGTTCATCCCAGTTTAAACTTGCATGGAAGATGCACCTGGCTCTTACTGACTTGACAGGCATAGCTGGAGCTTTGGATGAGAGCTAAAAGGAGGAGATAGTTACTGTTCTATGGGCCGTTTAAGGCTCAGACAACTTAAGAGCGGCCATCTTTTCTTCCGCATGTACACTTCCTCACGCAGTAGCTAATTTGGACTCAGACCCGATAGCCATATACAGTGGAATAACAACTTAAAGAAGCACAGAAAAGGGATAGTGACTCTTGCAGAGGCATACCCGTTGATCGTACTGAAAGCAATGGAGTCGGTTAACTTTATCGTAACAGAGGTCGGTAAGCTGTTTGATGTCTTCCAGGCCGCCTTTGTTGAGTCGTTGCATTCTGCACTTATCTCACCGGTGACAGACCATACTACCAACTATACTCAAATGGCCCCTGAGTTTGGATCTGAAAGGGATTGTTGCTCTCCGGAGCCCCAGCGACAGGCACTTATCCCTCCTAGCGAAAAGAGGGAAAGAGAGATGCGAGACCTGTGTCTGATGCAGTGGATTGATACACATGGACACCGCAGTGATGTCATGGTTAAACTGGCTATGGACAGGGGCCGGATAGATCGTGATGTATGGAATACAGCTTGGGACTCTTAGTCACTCACTAGCCTTGCCCTCACAAATAACCCAAAAGATTTGGCTGATAGACCTGCAAAGAAAGCTACGCCACAGAGGCGGTTTGGCAGTACTTTACACGGCAATGACTCTTTCTTAGACAACCAGGAAGTGGGTCCTAATGACTTTCCTACGATGCAGATAAACCTAACCCGCTATGCTAAATACTGCAGAACTGTCCTGCCCCAAAACGGGAGTCCTAAGATCGGAAGAGCAGACATGAGTGCAACTGGAACGCAACCCCTGTGGGGTGGAAAAGATGACTCAATATTCATGTCCCCTAGCTTGCAGATGCAGAGGAAAGAGGAGCCTGAGTTCAATAGTCTGCAAATGAACGTGGAAGCATGTGGCAATCCACATATCTTAAAAGGTTTTTGTTTCATTGAGACTGCACCATGGACTGTACAAAAAGCTGGGGTAGGGTAAACTCCCTGTTTCCAGACATCAGGTTTCAGCTATGTCCTACATAACATGACATAGAATGAACTCCTGCTAGTTAGAACTGTTTTTACCAAAGTGTTTTACGCTGTTCATATTATCTTAGTTATCAACTTCACTATTATATTTAGTTCCATATGCAATAATCGCCTCCACTCTGTATTTACTGACAGTGTCTCCCAAATCTATTTACAGTGCAATGATGTGGGACTGATTCTGATAGTGTTATTGTTCTTTAAAGGGACCTATCTGTTACTGTTAATGGACCGTTGGCTATAGCAATATGTTTAATGTTATACTCAGATTGGATTTGTTCCATACCTTAAAGTGAAGGTCAAGTCTGGTGTAGTGTTTAACATTTTTAAATAGCTGCAGTAAATTAATTATGATGTTCATTCATCAAATTATTTATAAATATAGTTAACAGTTTTATTTTTAACCTTTTAAATGTGCTCCGTTTTAATTGTATTATCCGCCCGCCATGCTGCCGTTTTTGACTGACATTTCTTGCATCGAATCTATCATCTACCCCCATGGCGTCCAGCCCCTTTTCTGTTTCGTCACTACAACACTCTGCGCATGCGTTAAAAAATCATTGCGTCATCGTCTTCGTGCTCGTTCATGAACTAACATACTAACAGGTAAGAATGCTTAGAAAGCTGTGTATTTAGTCATATATGTACAAAACTTAGATCCATCGTGATAGAAATAGAGGACAATAATGAAAGTTTTATTATGCTCACATACTAAGTAACGTTCTTGAGTTGAAAGCATGCGCTACTGAGTCTAATATACGCATGCGCATTTAGAAGATACTGTTGTGCACGAGCGTAGTCCGCTTGTAGGAACTACAGCGACATCACAACAGAGAAATAAGGAAGTGTGGTAGGGGCGGAGCGAATAGAGATAACGGAGGTATTTTATATATATCTTTTAGTTGAAAAGGAGTAGTTTTTTACCAATATAAACTCAGCGACTGTAATATTTGTATATTAATGTTTAGAATGGTGTATTGCAATATGCAAAAATTGACCTTCACTTTAAGGGAGCTTAATGTGTTTTATATCTATCTTTAATGGGGGAAACTGCCTCTATTATGTACATGAAATACTATAAGTTTAAAACTGTTTATGATCCATATGTCCATATTCTGGAGTGAATCTCCATACATGTGCCTCTTAGAAGAAAGTAAGAGCAAATTGTGATATATAGGTGTAGATAAGATGCTGTTTTCTTCATACTTATTGCAAGCCAGGCTGATTATATATAATATATTTGTGGATCCCTAGAGTATAATACCTGGCTTTACTACCTGATAGACATATGATGAATAGTGTAACTTTGATTTCCCTGCTGTGAGGTATAGGGCCCATGCCCACACGGCAGATCTATTCTCCTTATATCTTCTAATTATACAGGCTAGCAACTATAATTCAGGTTTGCCATACCAGCGTATTCCTATGTTGTGTAGGGAATATGAATCCATAGTTATGCATAGAATACTATAAAGCCTCAGTGCTTAATTTAACTACTTATCCTTAACTAATATGAGGTTATACTCTAGTTCAATGAGAACTATCTAGAATACTATTACTACTAACCACGTGTGACCACTAGGTTTTAATAAGGCAGTTCCATTGATCATCACATAATCTTCATATAGTATATCTTACTCCTTAGTGTGAACTAAATATGTATGGACACAATCTTATTGCTGATATTGTTTGGTCTTTTTTTGTCTCTATTTGAGGTCCTTAGCGTTATCATAAAATGGTCCATAACTTACACAGCAGGAGATCACTAGCTAGTCTGATTTAATGTACCTACTATTTGTATATGTGTCTCTCTACCTTGCTCAAGTTATGTTGTTTATGTTTTCACCGTTTAGTTTAGCTGTATTTACCCCCCTCAATAACATTGTTCTCATATGCTGAACTTGGCACAACTTTTTGTTTAAAGCTATAAATGCCCTTTCTTGAGGCTTATATGTTTGTGCACTCTTCCTAGGGACTCTGAGAGTCAGACTTAGTTTTACTGTCCATCACTATAGTGGCCCTTAGCTACACCGTTACATTTTCTATATATATTTATTCAAATGTTTAATGTCACCTAGTATAAGATAGAGGATACTAGAATTTACAGCCCAGATTTCCCTATATAATAGTTATTTTTAATATGGCCAGCTCTAGATATGCCCCCCCCCCCTTATATAGCTTACTGGTTAAGCCTAGGGGCACAGACCCCATATGAAACTCCTACTCTTGTTTAAAAAGTGTTTACTAATAGTATGATATTGATATACCCCCTTTTACCCTTTAAATTGAGGTGGTGATTATATAGGTCTCAAAGATGTTTACATATGGGCAAATGGTATGTCTACTTATCTATACATAACCTGTTATATGTATGTTTTGCAACCAATTTTATGTATATTGTTTAAATGTTACAGCTTGTCTGTATGCCCTATTTTGAACCTCAATAAAAATTTAAAAAGAAAAAAAAAAAAAAAAAAGGAACATTGATTATGAACAAAAACGAGTCACAGTTAATTTATATACAGGTGAAACTCGAAAAATTAAAATATCGTGCAAAAGTTAATTTATTTCACTAATGCAACTTAAAAGGTGAAACTAATATATGAGATAGACTCATTACAAGCAAAGCAAGATAGTTCAAGCTGTGATTTGTCATAATTGTTATGATTATGGTTTACAGCTCATGAAAGCCCCTAATCCACAATCTCAGAAAATTAGAATATTACATGCAATCAATAAAACAAGGATTGTACATACCTGTAGAACAATATCAGACCTCTGAAAAGATTAAGAATGCATACTGTATGTACTCAGTACTTGGTTTGGGCCCCTTTTGCAGCAATTACTCCCTCAATGCGGTGTGGCATGGATGCTATCAGCCTGTGGCACTGCTGAGGTGTTATGGAAGACCAGGATGCTTCAATAGCGGCCTTCAGCTCTTCTGCATTGTTCGGTCTCATGTCTCTCATCTTTCTCTTAGCAATGCCCCATAGATTATCTATGGGGTTCAGGTCAGGCAAGTTTGCTGGCCAATCAAGCACAGTAATCCCATGGTCATTGAACCCGGTTTTGGTGCTTTTGGCAGTGTGGGCAGGTGCCAAGTCCTGCTGGAAAATGAAGTCAGCATCCCCATAGAGCTTGTCTGCGGAAGGAAGCATGAAGTGCTGCAAAATCTCCTGGTAGACGGCTGTGTTGACCCTGGACTTAATGAAGCACAGTGGACCAAACACCAACAGATGACATAGCTCCCCAAATCAACACAGACTGTGGAAACTTCACACTGGACTTCAAGCATCTTGCAGTGTGGGTCCTTAGTTTCCAAATGAGATGCAAAATTTGCTCTCATCAGAAAAGAGGACTTTGGACCACTGAGCAACAGACCAGGTCTACTTTTCTTTAGCCCAGGTAAGACACTTCTCACGTTGTTTGTTGTTCAGGAGTGGCTTGACAAGAGGAATACTACATTTGAAGCCCATGTCCAGGATCCGTCTGTGTGTGGTGGCTCTTGTGAAAGTCCCCAACACTTTTGAATGGCCTTTTCCTGACAATCCTATCCAGGCTGCGGTCATCCCTGCTGCTTGTGCACCTTTTTCTTACACACTTTTCCCTTCCATATAACTTACTATTAATGTGCTTTCATACAGCACTTTGGGAACATCCAACTTCTTTTGCAATTGCCTTTTGAGGCTTTCCTTTCTTATTAAGGCTGTCAATGATGGTTTTCTGCACAACTGTCAGGTCAGAAGTCTTTCCCATGATTGTGATTCCTACTGATCCAGACTGAGAGACCATTTAAAGGCTCAGGAACCCTTTGCAGGTATTGTGGCTTAATTAGCTGATTAGAGTGGGACACTTTGAGCCTAGAATATTGCACCTTTTCACAATATTCTAATTTTCTGAGATTGTGGATTTGGGGTTTTCATGCGCTGTAAACCATAATCATCACAATTATGACAAATCATGGCTTGAACTATCTTGCTTTTAATAAGTCTATTTCATATATTAGTTTCACCTTTTAAGTTGCATTAGTGAAATAAACAAACTTTTGCACGATATTCTAATTTTTTGAGTTTCACCTGTGTGTATATATATATATATATATATATATATATATAAAAAATTTGCACAAAGCCAACAGTTTTAAAAAAAAATAAAAAAGGAGGAATTATAACAGAGCCTATAACTTTATCAGAATAGCCTCTTATCCAGTGAGATGACAGAATTATGGTTAAACACCCTGTTGCCATAGCTCCCATGTAGAATGACAATATTATTTGCTAAATTCAACAATAAATTATAATAAAATTAATAAAATAATAAATTATTTTGCTGAATTGTACAATAAATACATTTTTTCATTATTTCATTTTTTCTGGCCAGACCCCTTCCAGAGTGTGGACAAGGAGGGTAGCCACCCCTTTTTATGGCAGGCCATAAACCAATTTCAAGCCCTGGTTAAAAGTTACAGGATACCTTATAATTGTAATCAAGTATCTACAGTACACATACCCTTATAAGCAACCCCATTGTGACATTATGAGGGAAACTGTTTTCTGTCATGAGCTTTGCCTCATAAACTGACTTCAGGCACCAGGTCTCTGGATGTGTGTTCACTCTAGTGAAACTGTTTTATAAGGATTATCAATGGGAAATACTCATCTGAAGGGAAAAAAAATTAGCACAGAGAGAAAAAGTTAACCCCTCACAACCTAAATCATGAGGTCTTAATGGCAAGTACATGAAAACAGGGAATCCCCCCCTCCAAAAACAAAAAAAACAATGAAAACAAAAAACCCAAAGAATCCATGTATATGACTCTAAAAGAGGCTTCCTCAGGGAATATCTGATGGGCAAATGATATAATGGTCTTAATAATTTAAGAGCTTCTTTTTTATGTCCCTTTAAGGATACACTTCACAAAGAAATGTAGACTTTCTGCCTTGCATCTCTTTTTGACAGCTGTGGGTTAAAGGGACAGTCTACACCAGAATTTGTATTGTTTTAAAAGATAGATAATCCCTTTATTACCCATTTCCCAGTTTTGCATAACCAACACAGTTATAATAATATACTTTTAACCTCTGTGATTATCTTGTATCTAAGCCTCTGCAAACTGCCCCTTTTTTCAGTTCTTTTGATAGACTTGCAGTCTAGCCAATCAGTGCCTGCTCCCAGATTACTTCACGTGCACGAGCACAGTGTTATCTATATGAAATATGTGAACTAACACCCTCTAGTGGTGAAAAACTGTTAAAATGCAATCTGAAAGAGGTGGGCTTCAAGGTCTAAGAAATTAGCATATGAACCTCCTAGGTTAAGCTTTCAACTAAGAATACCAAGAGAACAAAGCAAAATTGGTGATAAAAGTAAATTGGAAAATTGTTTAAAATTACATGCTCTATCTGAATCATGAAAGTTTATTTTGGCCTAGACTGTCCCTTTAAAGAAAGTCTGGCAACTCATCTTGAAGATATTTGCTTTATGAAAAAAAATTCCCTCTACAGCAAAAGAGATACAGTACCAGCAGGTAATGTGTCATCTGTTTTACCATCAAAACACTTGTGCTCTGTTTTTGACTTAAAGGGATATGAAACCCAAACATTTTCTTTTGTGATTCAGACAGAGCATACAATTTAAAAAAAAAAAAAAGTTTCTAATCTACGTCTGTTGTCAAATCGGCTTTGTTCCCATTGTGTTCATTGTTGAAGACATAGGTAGTGGTCTGGAGCACTACATGTCAGGAAATTGTACTGCCATCTAGTGCTCTTGCAAATAGATATCGTTCTTGCAAAACTGATGCCATAGTGCTGTAGACATGTGCACGCTCCTGAGCTTACATCCCTACTTTTCAACAAAAGATACCAAGAGAACAAAGAAAATGTGATAATAGAAGTAAATTAGAAAGTTGTTTGAAAAGTATGCTAAGGGTATAAGGAGAGAGCTTTGCAGTGAGGAAATGGGAAGGGTTTTCTCTCAATTATATTAACTTTTTCTTCTATATGAACTTTTTATATTAAAGGGACATTAAGTTAAAAAAAGTGTATTTTGTTTTGGATCACTTATCCCCATGCATATATTTTGAGCTAGCTTTAAAGGGACATGAAACCCAACATTTTTCCTTCAGATAGAGCATACACTTTTTAAAATAGCTTTACAATTTACTTTTCTTATCTAATTTGCTTAGTTATTTTGATATCGTTTGTTTAACCCCTTAACGACGCATGCTGTACAGGGTACGTCGCACACAACCTGGTCTTTAAAGACCAGCAACGTACCCTGTACGACATTAGGGTTTAAAGCGGCTGGAAGCGATCCTGATCGCTTCCAGCCGATTTCAAGGTATTGCTGTGATGCCTCGATATTGAGGCATTACTGCAATACCTTTTTTCCAAAACCGATGCAGAGAGAGCCACTCTGTGGCCCTCTCTGCACCGGTAGTGATGGGCCCGATCGTTGGTGGGTGGGAGCAGCTGCAGGGAGGCGGGTGGGCAGCCCATCGCTACCCGGCATCCGGTTCCTCAATGTGCAATGTGCACGCCGAGTGCCGGGAGCGTGCGGGGGACCTGCAGGGAGCATGCGCATGTGTGCACACGATTGCGTAGCAACCACTGCCACCAATGAATGAATGAATGGGAGAGAGGGAGAGGGGGGAAATAACAGTCAGAAAGATCTGGGAGGGGGAGAGGGAGGAGGGTATTGAGGGGGGCAGCTACACTACAGAAACATTTTAATTACAATAAAAAAATAAAATATTTTTGGGAGGCAAAGACAGCTGCCAGTACCCAAGATGGCAGCAAATAGGTAGTGGGCAAGGGTTATAGAGCTGTTTGGGGGATCAGAGAGGTTGGGGGCTAAGGGGGGGTCCATCACAGCTAAACAGATATTTAAAAAAAAATAATAATAATAAAAAAAAAGCCTTTTATTTTAGTACTGGCAGACTTTCTGCCAGTACTTAAGATGGCAGGGACAATTGTGGGGTGGGGGAGGGAAGAGAGATGTTTGGGAGGGATCAGGGGATGGGATGCGTCAAATGGGAGGCTGGTCTCTACACTAAAGCTAAAATTAACCCTGCAAGCTCCCTACAAGCTATCTAATTAACCCCTGCCTTGCTGGGCATAATACACGTGTGATGCGCAGCAACGCCAAAGCCATATATGTCTGCTATTTCTGAACAAAGGGGATCCCAAAGAAGCATTTACAACCATTTATGCCATAATTGCACAAGTTGTTTGTAAATAATTTCAGTGAGAAACCTAAAGTTTCTGAAAAAATTTGTGAAAAAGTGAACGATTTTTTTTATTTTATCGCATTTGGCGGTGAAATGGTGGCATGAAATATACCAAAATGGTCCTTGATCAATATTTTGGGATGTCTTCTAAAAAAATATATATACATGTCTAGGGATATTTAGGGATTCCTGAAAGATATTAGTGTCCCAATGTAACTAGCGCTAATTTTGAAAAAAAGTGGTTTGGAAATAGCAAAGTGCTACTTGTATTTATGGCCCTATAACTTGCAAAAAAAAGCAAAGAACATATAAACATTGGATATTTCTAAACTCAGGACAAAACTTAGAAACTATTTAGCATGGGTGTTTTTTTGGTGGTTGTAGATGTATAACAGATTTTGGGGGTCAAAGTTAGAAAAAGTGTGTTTTTTTAATTTTCTCCTCATATTTTATAATTTTGTTTTAGTAAATTATAAGATATGATGAAAATAATGTTATATTTAGAAAGTCTGTTTATTGGCGAGAAAAATTGTATATAATATGTGTGGGTACAGTAAATGAGTAAGAGGAAAATTACAGCTAAACACAAACACCGCAGAAATGTAAAAATAGCCCTGGTCCCTAAGGGAAAGAAATTGAAAAATGGCCTTGTCCTTAAGGGGTTAAAAGCATACCTAGGTAGGCTCAGGAGCTGGAAACTAGCTGTTGCTTGGTGCCTACCATATATACTTGTTGTAATTGGTTACAGATGTGTTCAGCTAGCTCCTAGTAGTGCATTACTGCTCCTTCATCAACGGATACCAAGAGAATGAAGCAAAATTGATAAAAGAAGTAATTTGGAAACTTATTTAAACATGTAAGTTCTATCTGAATCATGAAAGAATAAATGTTGGGTTTAATGTTCCTTTAAATGTAAAAAAAGAAAAACAAACTACTGTAAAGATACAGTGTGCTCAAAATTTGAATCACACATATATAGAAGCAGCAATTACACATGTTCAGTTTAATTCACTAGAATACATTTGGTAATTGCTAGAATAACCCTTCAAGTCACTTTCTGCTAATTCCACCCCCTTCTGTCAATTTCGTTTGTCCTCCAACAAGTCCTTGTTACATAATACAAATTACCACTGCCATATGTTACCTAGGTATGTGTTAATATAAAAACCAGGTATGTTGGCAATGCCTGATGATTGAGCATTGCAAGCAAAGTCTCATGGGTTGGAATCTTGCAGGCCCTCATTCCTCTTCTCATTACAGGTGCGATCTGTTTGCTGTGTTTCAATTATCATCTACAGACTGCATTTCTCACTGCCTGAAGTGATTATATTTCTCTGTGCTCTCAAACTGTTGAATTCCAAGGTCATTCTTTACTTTTGACAGGCCAAACAATGCTGCAACTTCATATACAATATATAGCAACCCTCTATTACAGTCAAGCACTTAAATGGTTAATTATTACTGTCCCTTCAAATGACAAGAGATGGGGTACAATAAATAATTTTGTTGCAAAATGTTTTACTATACAATAAATAATATCATTATAATTTCCAGCCTACAAAATAATAAACAACCTTTCTTTTATTATTTTAGAGGCTGTAAATTGTATTGATTATAATTGATATTATCTTTAGGACTGGACTTGGCAAGTCTTTTTCGTGCCGCATATATATGTAAGTGTGCTGTTTTCCAGTTTTGTGGATTTGTTACTATACATAATAAACATTTCATATTACAATCTTAAAGCGCTTGTAATTATACCTTTAACTGCCGATAGTAGTTTATAGATCAGATGAAGAGATTGTTTTGATTTTTTTTTTTTTTAAATCTTAGTAAATAGATGACAGTCTCAAAGGCACAGTAAACACCTTAAACTTTTAACCCATTGTGCCAAAAGGACATAGGTACTACGTCACACAGTACTTTGCCCAGCTTAGAGAGCAGGAGCCAAAACCAGGGGGCACAAGGCATCTACCTTCATATGATATGATATAACGCTAGATCACTGATTGTTACAGAGAGTGACACTGTCTGGGTCACTCTCTGTAATAATCCTCCATTGGTGCCAGGTGAGAGGGAGGTGGGTGGGCAGCCCAGCAGGGGAGGGAGGGGCAGGGTTCCCTACACTGTTTTCCCAGCCCTTTACACTGGATGTCCCAGTCTAAACTCATCAAAAGTGCTTATCTGGGAGCTTCTAAGTAAGTTTTTAAAGGTTTTATACTAGATTTTTAGATCAGTATCTGCGCATATTCTTCTTTATAGTAGTGTCTATTACATGCCGTTATATGAAAATTGGTGTATACTCTCCAATTAAAGGAACATTAAAATAACATTTCTTGATTCAGTTAGTGTGACATTTTAAAACTGCTCCTTTTTTTGTGAATCTGTATTTATAAACTGTTCTTTCTAGTAGAAACAGATCTAAAAACTGATGATGTTTATATAGGATAGTTGTGGCTGAAAGTATCTCCTGAAGTGACTTTGTTGTATACTCTCTTTAGATTGGTGAAAAGCATTCAAGGCCATAATTGAGGTAGAAACCCTTGATATTTTATGTGGTAATGTTGCTTTATTTTGTGCTCTGAGTTTGTATAATGTAGTCCTTCTATGGATTAAAGGGATACTAACCCCACATTTTCTCTTTCATGATTCAGATAGAGCATGCCATTTTAAGCTACTTTCTAATTTACTCCTATTATCAATTTTTCTTTGTTCTCATGTTATCTTGATTTGAAAAAGCAGTAATAAAAGGTTAGGAGCCGGCCCATTTTTAGTTCAGCACCTTGGTAGAGCTTGCTGATTGGTTTGCTACATTTAGCCACAAATCAGCAAGTGCTACTCAGGTGCAGAACAAAAAAGGGTCCGTCTCTAAAGCTTACAGTACTGCTTTTTCAAATCAAGATAGCATGAGAACAAAGAAAAATTAATAATAGGAGTAAATTAGAAAGGTGCTTAAAATCTCCTGCTCTATCTGAATCATGACAGAAAAACATTGTGTTTAGTATCCCTTTAAGAAAAAAAGGAAAAAGTTTAAAGTACTGGAGAGCAAAAGAGGGGACCGCTAAGTAGCAAAAAAACACTTTGGTCCCTAAAGCAGTGAAATTTGAAAAATCTACAAACAATGCACACCTAACCATGAGCAAGAAACTACTGCGTTTTTAAAGGCTAAAAGGAGCCAATTAGGAGTATAGGAAAATAGACATACAATATATTTAATCACAAATAGTTACAGCATCTATACAAATAAAATTGCACAGACAATAAGATGATACACATTAAAAACTACATATAAAAAGTTCATATGATAAGTTCTATAGTCATCAATCGTCCAGTGTATAGGATCCATATACCAAACTCTCTGTTCCCAGAGAAGCTGTATGTATAAACCGGTAGAGTAGAACAACACGGCACTGGTGAAGTACATGCAAACTGGTTGGCGCACACAGAAAGGAACTACTCACAGAGGGCACAATGGTATTAATCTGCAAATCTTGCCAAAAGCAGTTTCCCACACATGGAAAGAGCGGTGATGGAAATCCTCAAATTAATCACGCACCTACCATAGCGATATCTTCTCTTTGTAAATATGGGAAACAAGGCTGTTAGTGTCTTAAAAGGACAGTCTACTCCAGAATTGTTATTGTTTAAAAAGATAGATAAATGCAAATACTTACTATATATTTGTTGGTATATTATATTTGTTTTTATTACAGGTATATTTATCCTACAACGATCAACAGTAAAGGTCCCCCACAGGTACAAGATTTCCCAACAAGACTCTGTGGGTCTCGGCTCTCCTCCTTGCAAAGTGGTTCGGAGGGGTTTATGTTCCTCTTTCCTTTTTCAGTCCTCAATTCCATGCAAAAGGTACCATTATAGAAATGTCTCCCTCTCCTCCCCATCATGTCTATCAAAATAATATCACATAATGTTAGAGGGCTTAACTCTGATATCAAAAGAAAAAAGGCCATCTCCGAACAAAAAGCACATGTAGTAATGCTACAAGAAACACATTTCACTAGGTCATACACACCAAAATACTGGGACAAAACATACCCTATACAATACTATGCTATTAGCCCAAAAAAATGTGGAGTTACAATACTCCTCCTTGAACTTTAAGGAAGAAACAGTAATTAGAGATAAAAATAGCAGATACTTGATATTTAAAGGATTAATACAAAATAACCCAGTTCTACTAGTTAATGTCTATGCCCCTAACAACCAACAGCCTGCCTTCCTATCAAAACTTAGTAAGCAGCTAACTTTATGGAAAAGTTATAAAACCATCATTGGGGGGGACTTTAATATCACTATGGACAATAGAGTAGATAGGACAACGGAAGAAACACTACAAACTAATAACGCTAAATTATCCAACAAACTCTTAAAAGATTTCTCCCTTGATCATAACCTAATAGACTGCTGGCGATCACTTAACAATGACACACGAGATTACACATATTATTCCCCAATGCACAAAATCCCTTCTAGGATTGACTATATATTTATGAGTCAAATAATGATACTCCTAATAACTAAAGCTACAATTTTTAATTGTTCATGGTCCGATCATTCCATGGTGGAGATCATTCTGTCTGGCATGATTAACCCACATAGAACAAAATCATGGACACTAAATACAAACTTACTTCAAGATAAAGTTTTTCTTGATCAATTACAAAATCAAATCTTAGAATTTATATCTATTAATAAAGACACCACGTCAAATCCTATTCATGTGTGTGGAGCATTAAAAGCTTATGTGAGGGGCCTATTGATAACTGAATCTAGTAAGCAACACAAACTTAAAGAAGCAAAGTAAATAAAACTAAGAAAAGAAGTTAATCTACTAAGGACTCAGTCACTGCATAACCCAAAATGTGCAATCATAAAACAATTAAAAGCTAAAAATGAGGAATTAGATCAGCTTTTAAATAAAGATGTGATTAGGTCAATAAGAGTGATAGACACACAATATTACATTTACGGGAATAAACCGGATAGGCAGCTTTCAAATAAATTGAAAGAAATCACTAAAACCACAACAGTTCTACAGTTACAACTTCCTGACAATAAAACTACCAACGACCCTCTTTCTATAGCAAATATATTTGCAGAATATTATAATAAGCTATACAACCTCCCGACTTTTAATAAAGGCCAGGATAAAATGAGCGACTTAGATGAGTTCCTCGAAGATAGTGTTCTTTCAACAATAACAGAGGAGAAACGAAACTCCCTAAACAACCCATCACTAACGATGAAATTCATTTAGGCATAAAACACCTGAAAACTTCTAAAGCACCAGGGCCAGATGGATACTCTGGAATCTTTTATAAATTGATGCAACCAATTTTGACCTCGCAATTAGCACAGGTTTTTAACTCCATATTACAAGGGAAAGAAATACCCAAAGAGATGTTGATGGCAAGAATTGCAGTGATTTCTGAAAACCGGGTAAAAATAAACAGCACTGCCAAAATTATAGGCCCATATCCTTGATTAATCAAAAAATAAAATTATTCACTAAAATATTAGCCAATCGTCTTAACCTCCTTCTTAACAAATTGATTCACCCAGACCAAGTTGGGTTCATAGTGAACAGAGAAGCACCAGATAACACACCCAAAGTAATTGATCTAATTAATATTGCCACTGTTCGGGAAGCGCCTTCTCTGTTTCTATCACTGGATGCAGAGAAGATGTTCAATAGGATTAATTGGGATTATATGTTTGCTGTTATAAAAAAAATAGGTATCACCAGAGCTTTCTACGATGCCCTTACCTCCCTTTATTCATCCCCAACATTGTTTGTCAAATTATCAGGGTATCAATCCAAATCAATACATATCAATAACGGCACACACCAAGGTTGCCTGCTCTCGCCCCTATTATTCGCGCTAAGTATAGAACCGCTGGCGGTCAAAATCAGAGACAATCAAAACATCTCTGGCATTAAAGTTGGTAGATCGGAACACAAAGTGTCATTATTTGCGGATGACATTATTCTGTCTCTAACCAAACCACTACTCTCCCTCCCCCCACTTTATTCAACGTTACAACATTTCGGAAGCCTTTCGGGATATAAAATTAATGAAGACAAATGTGAAGCATTATGTATCAAACTACCACAACACACTAAAAAATTACTTGAATTAAACTTTTCTTTTAAATGGGAAAAGGAATCAATTAAATACTTAGGGATTAATCTCCCCATCAATGTTCACACCCTATAAGCAAATTATATCCCAATGTTTAGACATATTAGAGACTTAATTACAAAATTAATGAAGTTTAAAATTTCTCTATACGAAAGAATTATATGAACTAAAATGTTCCTTCTACCAAAATTGTTATACTTTCAGGTCTCTTCCTATCTCTGTACCTCAATCAGAACTACAAAAACTTCAGGAAAACATATTAAGATTTATATGGCAAGGGAAAAGGGCTAGAATTAATAAAAAAACTAATGTGCCCTAGTAGAGAGGAGGGAGGGAGGGATAGGAATCCCAAACCTAGTCCCATATTATTACTCTGCAAGAATGTCACAGACCTTACATTGGTTTAGAACGAACCATAATGCACAATGGATTCATATTGAATCAAGTATTATGGAAACTGATCTATTAGCAAGGTTGCTATGGATACCAGACACCACAAAATCCCCCTCAAAAAGGTAACTATATTTTAATAAACAACACTGTTTACTTATAGAAGTTGCTGAATTCCAAATTCTCCCTAATTCAAGATAGATCCAGATTAACTCCATTGACAACTCTTTCTTCCCCCATAGACAAAAAAGTACAACAGAAATGGGCTAACAAAGGCCTTTATAGAATAGTGGATATTATTAAAGAAGATAAAATAATCTCTTATGAGCAATATCACACACTGGACGTTGAGGACAGGAATAAATGGTACCACTACCTTCAATTAAAATCCAGAGCACAAGAAGTTTTAGGTAACACTAAGATACCCCCAAACAACACAATAGATACATTATGCCTTACCAACCACCACATACAAGGAGTGATATCTATACCATATCCCATTTTTAACTCTACCCAGAAAGAAGGCAAAACACAACTCATGCTAAGGTGGGAACAAGACATTGGTAAAACTTGGCGATTAAGACATGGATTACATGCCTTATGAATGATTTAACCTTCTCACATAACGCAATGCTTAAAGAAATTTTTATAAAAGTGGCCTTCAGATGGTACCTCCACCCAACTAGATCAAATGAGTCAGAGGGTTCATTGTTAAAACACTGCTATAGAGGATGTGGTGAAAGGAGCACATACTTATATATGTGGTGGGAATGTGAAAATATTAGGGAAATCTGGGACCAAACATCTGAACTATTAAGATCAATCATCCAAAAAAAATTACATTAACAATAGAACAGGCACTTCTTTATTTCCCGATCCCTGGTATCCCTAAGACTAATTGTACACTAGCTATGATGATTTGCACTATAGTTAGACTAAGTATTGCCCAATTCTGGAAGTCAACCCCACCTAACTATACTTTTATAAAAAATAAGATTTTATACCACTACAATATGGCAAGCTCATCTGCTGAAACCCAAAATAACAAAGAGCGCTTCCTAATACAATGGGAACCATTTATAATGTATCATGAATCGAATAGAAGAAATGATAACTAATCTTGAAGCTCCAAGATATAAATACGAGGGACACAACCAGAGACCCACAACAAAAACAAAAATAAATTGATCTAAATGGAGACACAACTTGTAAGTTTAATGCAAATACTTCTGAGTAGCACTATTATAAGAATGTTGTAAGATGTTGCTACCATGTTATCCCGCAGAACGTAATGACAGACATATGGATATATTGTGTTGGAATGTTTGACACATCTATATTTATATTTGTAAAATGTAATAAAAACAATTTCAACATAAATAGAAATAGAGCCTTGACTTTTTTTTATTTACCTATCAAAACTATATATTTTTTATTAGACAACCCAAGTTATTGGTCTAGGCCCATTCTGGTATATTTCATGCCACTGCTTTGCCGCCAAATGCGATCATGTTAAAAAAAATTGTTCACTTTTCCCCAAACTTTAGATTTCTGACTGAAATTATTTAAACACAACTATTGCAGTTATAAGACAAATGGTTGTAAAAGCTTCTCTGGGATCCCCTTTGTTCAGAAATATCAGACATACATATCTTGCCATGGTTTATTGGTAATTAGCAGGCTGCTAATTTCAGCTGCGCACCACACTTTTAAAAATTCCCGGCAGTGAAGGGATGAATAAAGTAACTTGTAAGGTTAATTTTAGCTGTAATGTAGAGATTACCCTCCTACCTGACACCTCTCAACCCCTGATCCCTACCTGATCTCTACTAAAGAGCTCTCTACCCTCCTTCACTCCCACTGTTCACTTACATCTTAAGTACTGACATATTTCTGAATTGTAGATAACCCTCCTCACCCACCCACCTCCCTGATCCCCCCCAAACAGCTCTCTAACCCTTCCCCCTCACTTTATGCCACCATCAGATGTCTGCCAGTACCTAGTTTTTATGGTTTTTTTTATTAGTTTTTTTTTTTTTTTTTTTACAATTTTTTTTGTAGTGTAGCAAAACCGATTGCCACTAAGACCCTGTTCCCCCTCCATCACCCATTTTCAATAGTGCAGTGTCCCATCCCTCCCTTGGCTTAAGGAGTTAATATACTTTTTACCTATGTGATTACCTTGTATCTAAGCCTCTGCAGACTGCACCCTTATTTCAGTTCTTTTGAAAGACTTGCATTTTATCAGTGCTGACTCATAAATAACTCCACGTTAGTGAGCACAATATTATCTATATGGCACACATGAACTAGCTCTGTCTAGCTATGTAAAACTGTCAAAATGCAATGAGATAAGAGACAGCCTTCAACAGCTTAGAAATGGCATATGAGCTTACCTAGGTTTAGCTTTCAGCAAAGAATACAAGGAGAACAGAGCAAATTTGATCATAAAAGTAAATTAAGTTGTTTAAAATTGCATGCCCTATCTGAATCATTAAAGTTTAATTTTGACTTGTAGAGGCGTCTATAGAGTGCTATACTTGTGGTGGATATGTCCCAAACAAAGGTTGCCGCTTATTGGCTAGATAACAAGTGGAGCACTATTTTGCGCTCCCGCTCGAGACTTAACTTCGGTAGAGGTTACATTTTTGCACACGTCGGGTAGCGCTGGTATTACAAGTTATAAGTAAAAATAACAAAATATCACGACTGTGCTAACTTCATCTCCCATAGATTTCAATATAGCAAAAAGTTAACCACAGGGTATAGCATTTGTGATATCACAATAACCTCATTGATTTCAATGGAGCAACAAAGTGAAAAAAAAACTAACATCCCATTGCTTAAAAAGCCCCTAATATCCATTAAGCTGCCAAATCCTCTACTCTTTTAACCCAACTACACTACTAATCCCTATTTCGCCACATCCCCCTTCCCAAACTACCCCCTTACACCATTAACCCCTAAACCACCACATCCCCCTTCCCAAAATATGCTGCTACACTATTAACCCCTTAACCACCACATTCCCTATCGCAAACTACCCCAATACACTTTTAACCCCTAATCCATCATAAACTCCCATCGCTATTAACCCCCTACAGCATAGAAACCCTCACCTATTAATCCCTAAACCCCCACAACCCCCACCTCAATAACCCCATACACTACTTGACCCCCTAACAGCTAACCCCCTAAATTAAAAAAAACACTACCAGTAAAAAAAATTTGTTACAAAAACACTACTAAAAAGCCACTTTTCTAAAACTAAAGTACCCTAAAAAAAGCCACCATTAAAAACCCTATACTAAAACTAACATAACCCCACAAATAAAAAAAACCTAATCTAAAAATCAGCCTGAAAAGGACATTTGTCGGGCAGTGCTCAATTTTAAGTGATTATAGCTCTTGTAAAAATAGTAAAAAAAAATCTTTACTGGTAGTGGTTTTTTTAACTTTTTGTAACTTAGGGGGTCTTAGGTAAGGGGTCTTGGGGGGTTAGCTGTTAGAGGGTTAATAGAGTAGGTGGTTATTGCAATGGGTTAATGGTGGTTTAGGGGTTAATAGAGTAGGAGGTTATTGTGATGGGGTAATGGTAGTTTATGGGTTAAGTACTGAAGGGGTTATTGCTGTTTAGGGGTTTATAGTGATGGGGGTTATAGAGTATTTGGGATTAATAGTGTAGGGGAGTAGTTTGCGACGGAAGATGTGGCGGATTAGGGGTTAATAGTGTTGGGGTGGATAGTGTAGATTGTGAAACTTAATGTTAATGTTTTTTTTGTGTTTGGAGCAATTTTTTTTTGAAAAGCAAAACCTTTATATGAGCTTCAAGTTTGCCTAAAGAGTTTGAGCATAAAATGCGATTGCGTTCAAGCCATCGCAGTTAGTTACTTTATACATGTAATATGAGTATAAGTTAATGTGATCGCAATATTGCGCTTGCGTTAACTTTACCGCTCCCCTTGTAATCTAGCCCTATGTGTTAGATCTCAAACATCGGTAATACCAAGAGTTAAATTGATCTCCACATGACCAATAGGAACAATAGTACACACCGTAACATAAAGAGCCTTGTTTCCTATATTTACACAGAGAAGATATCGCTGCGGTTGGTACGTAATCGATTGGAGGATTTCCACTATTTCTATCCGTGGGGAACTGCTTTCAACTCTACAGGTTTATACATACGTCTTCTCTGAGAATAGAGAGTTTGGTATATGGATCCTATACACTGGACGTTTAATGCCTATGGAACTTATCGTGTACATTTTTATATGTAGTTTTTAATGCGTATCATCTTATAGTCTGTGCAATCGATGCTGTAACTATTTGTGATTAAATATATTGTATATCTATTTTCCTATACTCAGTACCTATTTTACTCATTTTAGCCTTTCAAGGCGCAGTAGTTTCTTGCTCATGTTAGGTGTGCATTGTTTGTAAATATTCTATGGCTTACAAACATACGGCTAGATTACGAGTCTTGCGCTATGAGCTGTGCGGTGCTAACGTGCAGTTTTTTCTCACCGCTCACTTCCCTGCAGCGCTGGTATTACAAGTTTTTATAAACCCAGCGTTAAAAGGCAAGAAGTGAGCATAGAGCAAAATTGTGCTCAATACCGCACTCCAATACCAGTGCTGCTTAAGTGAGCGGTGAGCTGGTTATACGTGCTCGTGCAAGATTTCCCCATAGACATCAATGCCGGCTGAGAAAAAGTCTAACACCTGCAAAAAAGCAGTGTAAAACTCAGTAACACAGCCCCATTGATTCCTATGGGGAAACTAAAGTTATGTTTACACCTAACACCCTAACATGAACCCTGAGTCTAAACACCCCTAATCTTACACTTATTAACCCCTAATCTGCCGCCCCTGACATCGCCGACACCTACATTATACTTATAAACCCCTAATCTGCTGCCCCCAACATCGCCGACACCTACATTATATTTATTAACCCCTAATCTCCCTCCCCCAATGTCGCCGCAACTTACCTACATTTATTAACCCCTAATCTGCCGCCCCAACGTTGCTGCCACTATTCTAAATTTATTAACCCCTAAACCTAAGCCTAACCCTAACACTCACTAACTTAAATATAATTTTTAAAAACCTAAATACAAATTCCTATCATTACCTAAATTATTCCTATTTAAAATGAAATACTTACCTGTAAAATAAACCCTATGCTAGCTACAATATAACTAATAGTTACATTGTATCTAGCTTAGGGTTTATTTTTATTTTACAGGCAAGTTTGTATTTATTTTAACTAGGTAGAATAGTTACTAAATAGTTATTAACTATTTAATAAACTACCTAGCTAAAATAAATACAAATTTACCTATAAAATAAAACCTAACCTAAGTTGCAATAACACCTAACACTACACTACAATTAAATAAATTCCCTACATTAAATAAAATTAAATAAATTAAATTACGGTTTATTTTATAGGTAAGTATTTAGTTTTAAATAGGAATAATTTAGGTAATGATAGTAATTTGTATTTAGATTTATTTAAATTATATTTAAGTTAGGGGGTGTTAGGGTTAGACTTAGATTTAGGGGTTAATAAATTTAGAATAGTGGCGGTGACGTTGGGGACGGCAGATTAGGGGTTAAAAAATATAATGTAGGTGGCGGTGATGTCCGGAGCAGAAGATTAGGGGTTAATAAGTATAATGTAAGTGTCGGCGATGTTGGGGGCAGCAGATTAGGGTTACTAATATTTAACTAGTGTTTGCGATGCAGGAGTGCAGAGGTTTAGGGGTTAATATGTTTATTATAGTGGCGGCGATGTCCGGAGTGGCAGATTAGGAGTTAATCATTTTATTATAGTGTTTGCGATGCGGGAGGGCCTCAGTTTAGGGGTTAACAGGTAGTTTATGGATATTAGTGTACTTTGTACACTTTAGTTATGAGTTTTATGTTACAGCGTTGTAACATAAAACTCATAACTACTGACTTTAAAATGCGGTACGAATCTTGACGGGGTAGGGTGTACCGCTCACTTTTTGGCCTCCCCGGACAAACTCGTAATACCGGCGCTATGGAAATACTTACCTGTAAAATAAACCCTATGCTAGCTACAATATAACTAATAGTTACATTGTATCTAGCTTAGGGTTTATTTTTATTTTACAGGCAAGTTTGTATTTATTTTAACTAGGTAGAATAGTTACTAAATAGTTATTAACTATTTAATAAACTACCTAGCTAAAATAAATACAAATTTACCTATAAAATAAAACCTAACCTAAGTTGCAATAACACCTAACACTACACTACAATTAAATAAATTCCCTACATTAAATAAAATTAAATAAATTAAATTACGGTTTATTTTATAGGTAAGTATTTAGTTTTAAATAGGAATAATTTAGGTAATGATAGTAATTTGTATTTAGATTTATTTAAATTATATTTAAGTTAGGGGGTGTTAGGGTTAGACTTAGATTTAGGGGTTAATAAATTTAGAATAGTGGCGGTGACGTTGGGGACGGCAGATTAGGGGTTAAAAAATATAATGTAGGTGGCGGTGATGTCCGGAGCAGAAGATTAGGGGTTAATAAGTATAATGTAAGTGTCGGCGATGTTGGGGGCAGCAGATTAGGGTTACTAATATTTAACTAGTGTTTGCGATGCAGGAGTGCAGAGGTTTAGGGGTTAATATGTTTATTATAGTGGCGGCGATGTCCGGAGTGGCAGATTAGGAGTTAATCATTTTATTATAGTGTTTGCGATGCGGGAGGGCCTCAGTTTAGGGGTTAACAGGTAGTTTATGGATATTAGTGTACTTTGTACACTTTAGTTATGAGTTTTATGTTACAGCGTTGTAACATAAAACTCATAACTACTGACTTTAAAATGCGGTACGAATCTTGACGGGCTAGGGTGTACCGCTCACTTTTTGGCCTCCCCGGACAAACTCGTAATACCGGCGCTATGGAAGTCCCATAGAAAAAAGACTATACGCAATTTGCGTAAGTTGATTGGCGGTAAGGCCCCTATACCTGCAAGACTGCTTTTTAAATTTACCGCACAACTCGTAATCTAGCAGATAATAAATTAGTGTGGATATTAACAGTTACTTTTGCACTTATTATATACTTTTAAACACTTTTTGGTTTTGCTCTCAGCTATACAACTCTTGAAAAGGATCTTGAATATATTTAAATATAACTGTTTTGTTTTGCAAAACATACAGGATGGATAATTATATGTATTTTGTATTTTGTCCTTTTTCTGGATGATGAACTAATCTTGCCTGGAATAATTGAGGTTAACAATCCGATATGAGCAATGGATGATATATGCCTATTGAAGTATGCTATAAGGTCTTAAGTGGACATATTAAGGGGCCTATCTATCAAAGTGTCAACCGCAAATATGCCAGAATTCCGCATCGTAATTGTTGCGAGATTGATCTGACCTAGTTATCAAAGCCTCAAGATCGGCAAATGTTGAAATTTGTGACGTAACATATGATCCTGCGATCTCAATCCAACACAGATCGATGTTTACGTCATTACACATGTTCCAAATACACATTCGGCTCTATTTTACACTTTTTCCAATTTATCAAATAGTTAACAGGTATGCTCGCAGCTATTTGGACTCATCGTACCTGGTTTTCAATCCGCCACCCTTGAGGCCACGGATGCCATAGAAATCAATGGGAGTCTGAAAGCACCGAAAGCTTATGTTCGATGCTACAAGACAATGAAATATACCCCATTGATTTCTATAGTAGAAAAAAAGTTACATTTACACCTAACATCCTAACATAAACCCTGAGTCTAAACACCCCTAATCTGCCACCCCCGACATCGCTGCAACCTAAATAAAATGTATTAACCCCTATTCCGCCGCTCCCTGACACCGCCGCCACTAAAAAAAATTAGTAACCCCTAAACCTATGGCCTCCCACATCACCTAAACCGTCATCCCCCACATCGCTAAAAACTAAATTAAGCTGGATAAAAACCAATAGCATGGTGAGCATTAACCATGCTACTGTAGCTGCAAATATGTACAAACGTCCTTCTCAACAGCTCAAAACAAAGTCACTAGTCTTATCCGGTTGAAGCAAATACAAGTGGAATAAGCACTCACCCGGCAAAGGACTTCATGTGGTTTGGGCTTAATGAAATGGCCACGGATCGTTCACCAGATGTCTGCAGCGATCCCTCTCTCCAGTCTGGGTCCCCGTGCCATCAGCCTACTCTCTACCACTACGACCTCGGCTCTTAACAGAGCAGGCATTCCAGATTCTTTCAGTAGCGGCATAAGCCATCCTCGTAGCTGTCAGTTACTTCTGGGTAACACAAGGTTGTGACGTGAACCAATTATATCCTCTGTGGGTCCGGGCAATGCTGAGGTTTAGCTGGAGGTAAGAAATATGTTGCAAGCAAAAAAAACAGCAAGCATTCCAAGCGTTCAAATTCACAAAAATATATATTACTTGATGGAGATACATAAAACGATATAAAAAGCAAAATATCGCCTAGCAGTCTAGGAAAGAAAAAACACAGTCCTACGCATTTCGGCAGCCCACTGCCTTAATCATGGACTCCTTAAGTACACCTGAGTCCTCAGGTGCAACAACTCCTAGATTACAATTTAAAGGTGGGCATACCTTCATGGATAGAACAAGACTAAATGGGATACATAATAATTATATAACATACTAATAGTATTTACATAATACCCCTGAGAATCAAAAGTTGTCAAAACGAAATTCAGATGTAAAAAAAAAAAACAAAGAAAAATTGCATTAATTTACAACAGCAGTAGCATATAAATGGCCTAAATACATAACGCATATAAAAGAGGAACTGACATTTAGTATCAAGTTTATGTGTGCTCCCTATAAAGCTATAAAATGCTAACATAGAAGAACGTGGCCTAACATTAGTTATTAGCCATGCTATATCTAAAGGGAACAATATATTTCTTATCAGCTGATAAATAGTAAGAGCTAAATATAAGAAGCCATATTAAATAAAGGAATAAGTTAATGTATATGGTGCGCTGCCTTAGAGATTTAACCATATGGAAAGTTAATGTTGGCGACACCAAAAATTAATGATGCCGCCGTCTATATTAAAACCTTTTGGTCTTCTAGTCTGCAATCTAAAAATCCAGAAAGCTTCCTTGTACAATAGTTTAGCTGATCTACCACCTCCATGTATGGAGGATCGAATATGGTCGATAACCTGCCATTTTAGCATAGCAACCACTTTATCATGGTAATGGATAAAGTGTCTTGCAAGATCAGAGCATTCAATACCATTTTCAATGTTTTTAAGGTGCTCCCTGATCCTGCTTCTGCCCTCCCTGGTAGTGCACCCAACGTACTGCTTTTTACATTGGGTGCAATCTACCAGGTAAATTACAAAGGTGGAGAGGCAGTTGGTATAGGAGTCAAGGTCATATATTTTTTGAGCAACATATGACTGCAAATTGTGTGAGGTTCGAGTAAAACCACGAAATATGCAATTACTGAAATGGCATCTATAATGTCCCTTGACTTTCAACCAGTTGCTCCTAGACATGGGGCTTTGGCGCAGCAAACTAGGAGACAATGTGTTACCTAGTGTGCACCCCCTCCTTGAAACAAAATTACAGCCTTGTGATACAAAGTCCTTAAGGCTGTCTTCAGCTGTGAGGATAGGGAGGTGCTTTCTCACAATGTCACAAATAGCACCAAACTGTGCACTGCATGAAGTTACAAAAAATGGTTTGGAAGCATCAAAGTTATTTTTCTTATTCTTCTGAGAACTTTGTTCAACAAGTAATTGTTTCCTATCCATACGACTAACCTCTAGCAGAGGACGGTTTACCACCCTTTAATGGTAGCCCCTATCAAGAAGGTTCTGCATCAGAATCTGGCTTTCTTTCTCAAAATCTTCTTTATCTGTGCAATTCCTTTTTACACGGATGAACTGACCTTTTGCTACGCCAAATCCCGTGTGTTTTGGGTGGTTGCTTTGGCCATGTAAAATGGCATAAGAAGCAATCGGTCTATGATATAGGGTAGTTTTGACACTATGTGTATCATTGTCCCCTATCAGGAGAAGGTCCAAGTATGGCATTGAGATTGAGTTCCAACCATATGTAAATTGGAGGTTAACATTATTAGTGTTCCGATAATGCAGAAAATGTGTCATTCTCTCCTGACCTCCTGTCCAGATGAACAGGAGGTCATCAATGTATCGTTTGTACATTTAAATATCAGATTTAAACAGATTCTCCTCTGCAAAAACATGGCACACCTCCCACCAACCCATGAATAGGTTGGCATAGGCTGGTGCAAATTTTGCTCCCATAGCCGTGCCATGTTTCTCGATATAGAAAATACTGTTAAATTGAAAGAAGTTGTGGGAAAGCAAAAACTCAAGTGTCTGCAGCAAAAACCATTTAATAGAGTCATCATAATTGCTAAAGGTATCTAACATATATGTTACGGCCTAGAAACAAGGGGTGTGTATCAAACTGTTTTGTGGGACAGACTGGCCTACCTCTAGGTTTGCAAAAAATCTCACAAATTTGCAACCTTGGATGCTAGACAGGACAACAGAAAGAGTTAGAGGTGGCGCCTACGGCTAGCTGTCTTAAAATAAGTAAAAAAGTGATAATTTTATAAGATCAAATAATGTGAATCAATGTAATAATATTAAAAAGGTGTTTTGTGGAAAAAAATTTACCATACAAAAGTATTGAAAGAGTGAATAAATAAAATATTTTATTGAAAATAAATATACATATAAATATATTAAAACACAATAAGGATAGTATATAATGTGTTCAATATAATAAAAAATGTATTGAAACCCAATAGTTACTGGATACGTGACTTGGTGGCTGGATTCTATAGTATGGATATATATTTACTAAATGCTGGTTCAAAATCCAGTGAGCGCAATATACTTAAAAAAAAAAATATATATATATAATAATAATATCAATAGACACTTAAAAAGGCTCAAAAAAAGGGGGGAAAAAAGGAAAAAAAATCAAAATAGTTCAGAAAAAATGAACAAAAGAAAAAGATAAGAAAAAATAGAAAAAATAAGAAAAAATATTTGAAAAATGTAAAAAATATATGAAAGAATAAAAAATATATGCAAAAACAATGTTTCTATTTAAGTTTACGTTTAAAATTTACGTTTAAAAATGCTGCAGCAAAAAAAGGGGGTAATAAAAGCTGACAATTGAAGCTTTGTGTGCAATCAACTTCTTTTGATAAGACTGTATTCCTGGATGTATATGTAAAGTCTCTAGGTTCCCACGTGGATCTTTTAAACTTCACAACAATCCTAGGAGATATATATCATTTCCTGGAAAAGTTTATAATGTTGCTATTGTTGCACTATAGCCATAGAAACTTGTAATCCGAAAATTCTGATAGTGTGTATCAATTTCAATATTAGTATTGAAAGTAAGGTATATATGAATCTTCTTCTGTAACAATGTTGCAAATTCTTATTAAGGTGCAATTCCTTTAGAAGCGGAGCAACCAATGTTGTTTCAAAGGGGCTCACTTGCAGTTTTAAGGTAAATCTCTTGACATATATTTATATGTGTTGCGTGAAATCTTTTCATATGGGGCAAGAATTCCTTCTACAATCTTGTGTATGTTATATTATCTTCATAGACATACAGATCCTACAGTAGTTCTGTTTTTAATATTATTACGTTGATTCACATTATTTGATCTTATAAAATTATCACTTTTTTACTTATTTTAAGACAGCTAGCCGTAGGCGCCACCTCTAACTCTTTCTGTTGTCCCATATATGTTACGGCCTCAAGGCCGCTTGTGTGTGGAATGGCTGAATACAAGCCCACCACATCAACCGTTAGCCATTGTGATTGTCCATTCCAAGTGGTTTGCTGAAGACAATTCAGAAGGTGTTTGGTGTCCTTAAGATATGAGGGGAGTTTGTACACTATGGATTGGAGTAAAGACTCCACCCAGGTGGACATATTTTCAAAAAGAGAACCAATCCCGACCGCAATGGGCCTCCCCTTCACCTCCTCCAGGGACTTATGGACCTTGGGGAGGTGATGAAAAATAGGGGTGATTGGATTTAGTACATATAAAAAAATCCACCGTGTCCTGGTCCAGGATCCCCATCTCAATACACCAGTTCCCTCCTGAACACATCTGTAGGATTACATCTTAACACCTGGTATACATCAGTGTCCCTTAGCTGTCTATTCGCTTCCTGTATATAGGAGACTTTATCCTGAACCACGACACACCCACCCTTATCTGCCTACTTGATAATGATATTGTCCCTAAGTTTAAGGGTTTCTAGTGCCAAAGCCTGAGCAGGAGTAAGTTTAGGGCGGGGGTGTCGGCTGTCAGAGGAAAGCTTAATGAGGTCTTCCTCCACCCTGTGGTGGAACGCCTCTAAGAAAGGGCCTCTCTCTTTTGTGGGGTAAAAGATAGACTTAGGTTTAAAGTCCCCATGTGTGATTTTAAGGAAGGATTCATCAATGGGGATCTTGAGGGCAAGGTCATGTAAGTGGAGATAATCACATGCTTCATTAAAATCAACCAGGTCATAGAGCTTAGGGAGCTCTTCATTTACCCAAAAAGTATCGCTATTATATCTCCAACTGGCTCATTTTTCCAGAAGAATTTTCTAAGTGTCAAATCATGAACCATTTTATTAAGATCCACTATAGTGTGAAATAAATTAAATTTATTGGTTGGGATAAAACCAAGGCCCAAACCTAGAACCTCACATTCTTCTTTACTGAGTATAGGTTTAGAGAGATTAACAACATTTAAATTGCATACTTGTTGCTGCCCCCTCTTCTGTACCTTCCTGCCCCTCTGGCTCTTTGACCTCTTCCTGCATTTCCTCCCAGTTCTCCTAAATTGGGATCCCTGTAAAAAAACCTGTTGATCCTTATTTGTGATGTTAGAAACTGCCTCAGGGGTTGCTAATCTTGATACCCCTCCATTATCAATGAGAAAGACTTGTTTCCTTTGCTCAGACTGAGATATCACACTAGTATCATTAAGAGGTTTTTTTATTAGAAATTAGAATTCCTATTTATTATAGGGTCTACGCGGACACTAATGCCAGTCTTTGATCTAACTGACTGGTCTGTTTGTATTATAGGATGTGTAGGGGGAGCGATTATAACACTTTGTTGTAAACTTCCTTCCTCTAAAGGTAGGGGACCTGAGAAAGATACATGTTTATCTAATTAATAAGTGAACTGTATTCCTACCCCTGGATCTAGACCTGGATCTATACCTGTTATTAGTAGTAGTACTGCGTGTGTGCCAGGTGTAAACCCTATTAAGTGCGCGGTCGTCACTATCCCTCATAAACTTCTTAAGTTTAAAGTTATCCAATTCAACATGGAATTTATCCACAGAGTCTTTTAACAGTCCATATCCCCATATTTGGGGTGCATACTAAAATAATTTGGACGATTCTGTAATTCTAATAAATCCTCACATATTGTTAATAAAGCTGTTTCTTTAAAGGTGATAATTAACTCTATGAGTTTCTTGGAGCACTTTGTCAATATGTTATTCCATTTAGTGATAAAGGTTGAATCATCTACTTGAAAGGTGGGATACTTATTCAAACGGAGCTCTCTTGGAATGAGATCCATCATCAAATATTTTTCTAGGGCCCGTTTGTCCCACCAAATTTTGTATTCTTTAATTAGGGTCCGCTCCATTTGGAGAAAAATATCACTGATGGATAATGTCTCTTTTTGGTTAACAAAAGTGTCCTCTATAGTTAGTCTGTCCAAATCTATGTTGGTAAGTGATCTTAAAACAAGTCATGGTTCTCCATATTAAGCAATAATCCCAGAAGGTAAGAAGCTAAGTAAAGCTACTAAAGGCTGGGAAGCCCGGTACCAAAAACACAGAGGGTAATAACAAATCAGATCAGATTGTCAAGCCGTAAAAAGGGAATATGTAAAAAGGAAAATATGTACAAACGTCCTTCTCAACAGCTCAAAACAAAGTCACTAGTCTTATCCAGTTCAAGCAAATACAAGTGGAATAAGCACTCACCCGGCAAAGGTCTTCATGTGGTTTGGGCTTAATGAAATGGCCACGGATCTTTCACCAGATGTCTGCAGCGATCCCTCTCTCCGGTCTGAGTCCAACCAGCTGCTCCTAGACATGGGGCTTTGGCGCAGCAAACTAGGAGACAATGTGTTACCTAGTGTGCACCCCCTCCTTGAAACAAAATTACAGCCTTGTGATTCAAAGTTTGTCTTCAGCTGTGAGGATAGGGAGGTGCTTTCTCACAATGTCACAAATAGCACCAAACTGTGCACTGTATGAGGTTACAAAAAATGGTGTTCCGATCAGCCAATAGAATGCGAGCTCAATCTGATTGGCTGATTGGATCAGCCAATCGGATTGATCTTGATTCTGATTGGCTGATTCCATCAGCCAATCAGAATATTCCTACCTTAATTCCGATTGGCTGATAGAATCCTATCAGCCAATCGTAATTCGAGGGACGCCATCTTGGATGACGTCCCTTAAAGGAACCGTCATTCTTCAGTTGGACGTCGCCGGATGAAGATGGGTCCGCGGTGGAGGTCTTTAGGATGGAGCCGGTCCTCATCGGATGAAGATAGAAGATGCCGCTTGGAAGATGATGGTTGCCGGTCCGGATCTACTCTTCTTCCCGGATAGGATGAAGACTTTGGAGCCTCTTCTGGACCTCTTCAGCCGCCGGAAGATGGATCGCCAGCCCCCGCTTGGGTTGGATGAAGATTTTGGAGCCAGGACGGATCTGTGAACCTGGTATGGTGAAGACAAGGTAGGATGATCTTCAGGGGCTTAGTGTTAGGTTTATTTAAGGGGGGTTTGGGTTAGATTAGGGGTATGTGGGTGGTGGGTTGTAATGTTGGGGGGGGGTATTGTATGTTTTTTTTTACAGGCAAAAGAGCTGAACTTCTTGGGGCAAGCCCCGCAAAGGGCCCTGTTCAGGGCTGGTAAGGTAAAAGAGCTTTGAACTTTAGTAATTTAAAATAGGGTAGGGCATTTTTTAATTTTGGGGGGCTTTGTTATTTTATTAGGGGGCTTAGAGTAGGTGTAATTAGTTTAAAATTGTTGTAATATTTTTCTTATGTTTGTAAATATTTTTTTATTTTTTGTAACTTATTTCTTTTTTATTTTTTGTACTTTAGTTAGTTTATTTCATTGTAGTTATTTGTAGGTATTGTATTTAATTTATTTATTGATAGTGTAGTGTTAGGTTTAATTGTAGGTAATTGTAGGTATTTTATTTAATTAATTTATTGATAGTGTAGTGTTAGGTTTAATTGTAACTTAGGTTAGGATTTATTTTACAGGTAAATTTGTAATTATTTTAACTATTTTAGCTATTAAATAGTTCTTAACTATTTAATAGCTATTGTACCTGGTTAAAATAAATACAAAGTTACCTGTAAAATAAATATTAATCCTAAAATAGCTATAATATAATTATAATTTATGTTGTAGCTATATTAGGATTTATTTTACAGGTAAGTATTTAGCTTTAAATAGGAATAATTTATTTAATAAGAGTTAATTAATTTCGTTAGATGTAAATTATATTTAACTTAGGGGGGTGTTAGTGTTAGGGTTAGACTTAGCTTTAGGGGTTAATACATTTATTAGAATAGCGGCAAGATTTGGTCGGCAGATTAGGGGTTAATAATTGAAGTTAGGTGTCGGCGATGTTAGGGAGGGCAGGTTAGGGGTTAATAAATATAATATAGGGGTCGGCGGTGTTAGGGGCAGCAGATTAGGGGTACATAGCTATAATGTAGCTGGCGGCTCTTTGCGGTCGGCAGATTAGGGGTTAATTATTGTAGGTAGGTGGCGGCGACGTTGTGGGGGGCAGGTTAGGGGTTAATAAATATAATATAGGGGTCGGCGATGTTAGGGCAGCAGATTAGGGGTACATAGGGATAATGTAGCTGACGGGGGCGTGCGGACGGCAGATTAGGGGTTAATAAGTGTAGGTAGCTGGCGGCAACGTTGTGGGGGGCAGATTAGTGGTTAATAAATATAATATAGGGGTCGGCGGTGTTAGGGGCAGCAGATTAGGGGTATATAAGGATAACGTAGGTGGCGGTCGGCAGATTAGGGGTTAAAACAATTTAATCGAGTTGCGGCGATGTGGGGGGACCTCGGTTTAGGGGTACATAGGTAGTTTATGGGTGTTAGTGTACTTTAGAGCACAGTAGTTAAGAGCTTTATAAACCGGCGTTAGCCCAGAAAGCTCTTAACTACTGACTTTTTTCTGCGGCTGGAGTTTTGTCGTTAGATTTCTAACGCTCACTTCAGACACGACTCTAAATACCGGAGTTAGAAAAATCCCATTGAAAAGATAGGATACGCAATTTACGTAAGGGGATCTGCGGTATGGAAAAGTCGCGGCTGGAAAGTGAGCGTTAGACCCTATTTTGAGTGACTCCAAATACCAGAGGTAGCCTAAAACCAGCGTTAGGAGCCTCTAACGCTGGTTTTCACGGCTACCGCCAAACTCCAAATCTAGGCCCTAATGTTTACATGTTCTTTGCTTTTTTGCAAGTTATATGGCAATAAATACAAGTAGCACTTTGCTATTTCCAAGCCACTTTTTCAAAATTAGCGATAGTTATGTTGTAACACTGATATCTGTAAGGAATCCCTAAATATCCCTTGACATGTATATATTTTTTTTAGTAGCCAACCCAAAGTATTGATCTAGGCCCATTTTGGTATATTTAATGCCACCATTTCACCACCAAATGTGATCAAATAAAAAAAATCGTTCACTTTTTCACAAACTTTTTCACAAACTTTAGGTTTCTCACTGAAATTATTTACCTTGTGCAATTTTGGCACAAATGGTTGTAAATGCTTCTCTGGGATCCCCTTTGTTCAGAAGAAGCAGACTTATATGGTTTTGGCATTGCTTTTTGGTAATTAGAAGGCCACTAAATGCCGCTGCGCACCACATGTGTATTATGCCCAGCAGTGAAGGGGTTAATTAGGGAGCTTGTAGGGAGCTTGCAGGGTTAATTTTAGCTTTAGTGTAGTGTAGTGTGGTAGACAACCCAAAGTATTGATCTAAAATGCGATCAAATAAAACAAATCTTTAAATTTTTTCACTATTTTAGGTTTCACTATTTACCAGCAGTGAAGGGGTTAATTTTAGCTTTAGTGTAAAGATCAGCCCTGACACATCCCACCCCCTGAACCCTCCCTGACCCCCCTCAAACAGCTCTCTTCCCTCCCCACCTCACAATTGTCACAGCCAACTTAAGTACTGGCAGAAAGTCTGCCAGTACTAAAATAAAAAGCATTTTTTTCCCCATTCATTTGAATCTGCAGTGTTGGATCCCCTCTTAGCCCCCAACCTCCCTAACCCCCCCCATACAGCTCTCTAAACCCACCCCCCTCTACCTATTACCGCCATCTTGGGTACTGGCAGCTTTCTGCCAGTAAGTACCCAATACTTTGTCCGCTTCCGCCTACTGAGTAGAAACACTCCACAACCGGATCCGGATTCCGGTACATCGATGGACCATCCACCCGCCTCCCATCTGCTGCTCTCACCCACCAATGATCGGCACCATCAATGCCCGATGCAGAGAGGGCCACAGAGTGGCTCTCTCTGCATCGGTGGCTACAAAAGGGATTACAGTGATTCCTCAGTAGCGAGGCATCACTGCAACCCCTTGAAGGTGGTTGGAGGGGATCAGTATTGCTTTCAATGCTTGAAACCCCTGAGAACGTGCAGGGAATGTCCTTGGTCACTAACTGACATTTTTTGTAGGACGTACCCTATAAGTCCTTGATCCTTAAGGAGTTAAAGGGACAGTCTAGTCCAAAATAAACTTTCATGATTCAGTCAAGGCATGTCATTTTAAACACTTTTCCAATTTACTTTTATCACCAATTTTGCTTTGTTCTCTTGGTATTCTTAGTTGAAAGCTCAACCTAGGAGGACCTTGAAGGCTGCCTCTTTTCTGAATGCATTTTTACAGTATTTCACCACTAGAGGGTGTTAGTTCATTTGTGTCATATAGATAACACTGTGCTCACGCATGGGATTAATTGATACTGAGTCTCAGGCATCTATTTTATCCCACAGGTACTACACACAGCTAAATGAGCTAACACTCCACAAATCTAAAATAAAATAATTTGATGGTTCACTAATAGGTGTTGGGGGTGACTCTCTAAAAGTCTACTGTACTGCATGGTTAAAAGTGAGCCTGGGGAAGAGGGTCATAAGACACCCTGTCATTATAGTGGATCTGCCAACTGATTGTTTAATAATTGGTAGTGATCTCCTGAAGCAATTAAGCACTATAATTGATTGCATAAATAATGTAATGTGGTCACAAGTAAAAAGGCCAATCAATAATGAGCAATCCGATATATCTCGCACCCAACATAACTGTCACGTGGTGGAAGAGAAGCCAGATGCTGTGGAGATTCATTTCAGGAATGACTCTGTACCTGAAATCTCTATCTTACAAATAGATGATCAAACTCCTTTAAGTGGCTCTGATGGTAATACTTTTAAAATTTCGCCTGGAAAGATAGCGAATATTTACTTAGACGGCGATGTATTAACCATATCTCTCCACAAGGGAGATCATAAAATCCCTAAGGGAGAGGCCACGCTCAATACCTCACAGGAATTGAGAGAGTTAAAGAGGATCTATTTATCCCTATACAAGTGCATGACCTTGGGAAAACCAAGTATGTTAAATTAAACAACACAGGAAGCTAGCTATATAGGCGAAGGCTTATTAGCACAGATAGCTGAACCTAAAGTGATTAAATATCTTTCTCCTCAAGACCACTGTGTCCACGGCCTGGATGACAGGTTTGAAATCTATAACATCACAGCTAAGTGCTTATTATCTATATCTATAGGTAATAAATCAGTGAAACACGTTTTTAGTTTTAAATACGCCCCATAATCAAATATATGTTGGCAATGATCTCTTACATAGATATGCCATACAAATAGATTTGATTAACTCTTGCCTCTGGAGCAGGTTAAAGGTGGACCCTGAAGTATTTCAGGATGAAAATGCAGCCCTGAAATCAAACCAGCAAATGCCATATGTTGTGAATATGCAGATGTCTAATGATGTTATAATCCCTGCTGGGGCTAATAGATTCCTCTTACCCTTACAGGTAAAGAAACATCTGAAACACTAATTTGCCTCTCCCATAGAATACAAAATCTGGGTATAACAATGACCCATATACCTTTGGTAAATATTGGAACTATTCCAATACATGTTATTGTGCATAACATGACCCCACAATAAATAACCTTATCCAAAGGAACTACCATAGGATATGCGCTGGAATCAAGTTATTACACTTTTGGATTTCAGAATAATATAATTGGCCTAATACCTGAAGGATACTTAACTGAAGAACAATTAATAGAACAAACCTTTGCTTTTAGGCCAGAGGGACTATTTACAATTCAGTCTATTTATCCCTTCAGCTCGGAGGAAGGCATCTGTAAAATTGAAGAAGCCTCTCTAGTATTTGATCAGCCAATCAATGATCAAGAATACCCCAATACCCAGAGTCATGGGGGCAATGTAAATTATGATCAGGGGGACCTCACCTCTAGGTTGGAAGAATCTTTCCAGGATTTCAGCAAATAGTCGAAGAGCAAATATCTTTAGCTAATAGCTTTTCCAGTGATGATGAACGCCGACAGCTGCGGGAACTCATGAAGGAGTACAAGGATATTTTTGCTAGGGATTCTTATGACTGTGGGACTACAGACTTGCACATTGCAAGAATACAAACAGATCCCAATGCACCACTTGTCTTTGTTAAACAATACAGACTTCCTTTAGCCTCATATGATTCTCTTGCAGAAATCATAAGGAAATTGGAAGAAAGGAGTATTATCAGACAGGTACACAGCTCTTATAACAATCCTATTCTAGGTGTTCTTAAGCCCAATGGACATTGGCGTTTGCATGCTGACTTAAGACAGCTAAACAAATGAGTGTACATGTCTGGCTGGCCTGTGCCATATATTGACCAGTGCCTAGCACAGATGCAGGGATCCAAAATATTCACTGCCATTGATTGTGCACAGGGATATTGGACCATAAAGGTACACAAGGAGGACCAGTATAAGCTGGCATTCTCATTCCAAAATGTCCAGTATGCATTCCAGAGACTTCCATTTGGATACATAAATTCTGCACATGAATTTGCTGTATTCATGCATAAGGCTATGTCTGATGCACTGGAAAGGGGAACCTTATCTTATGTTGATGATGTTTTAATCAAAAGCACAGACTTTGAAAAACACATCTCAGAGCTTAAACATGTCCTCAGCCAACTTAAAAGGACAGGTGTCAAATTATCCCTAGAAAAAGCTCAATGGTGCCGCACTCGTGTAAACTTCTTAGGACATGAAGTTACTTATGAAGGGCTAAATACTCAGAAGAAAAAGGTGGAAGCTATAGTAAATTCTAAGAACCCAACTAACTTAAAGGAATTGAGATGATTCCTGGGTATGATGAATTATTCTCGCAAATTAATTGATAATTATGCAGAATTAGCTAAACCACTACTACTTCTTCTAAAGAAGGATGTGAAATGGCACTGGAGTGAGACCCAAGAGACAGCCATTAAAGTGCTGAAGAGAAAACTCACTCAAGCAACTTGCTTAGCGTACCCTGAAGGTGGAAAACCTTTCTACTTAGAAACAGGTTACACAGACGTAAGCATGCGTGCTGTTCTACTTAGAAACAGGTTACACAAACATAAGCATGCGTGCTGTTTTGTACCAAAAGCATGATAATTTAGGCAAAGTCATTGCTTATGCAAGCAAAACTCTATCCCCAGTAGAAATAAAATTTAGCGATTGGGAAAAAGCCCTCTTATCTACTGTATGGGCTCTACAAAATTTCCACAGCTATATACAGGACGAGAAAATTATTGTAGAAACGGCCCACCAGCCTTTGCTATATTTGCAAAATGAGAGAATAAGAGAAGGGAATTTGTCTAATAACCGCATAACAGCGTGGACTCTTTCCTTACAAGGCTGGCCTTTAGAAATTCGCTGCAAGCAGAATAAAAAGAATCCAGTCGCACAGGGGCTTGCTGAGCACCACGACTGTACTGCTAAGGATCATGGGGAAGAATTATCAGAAGATGATTTCCTGGAGGAACAATTGCTTTCCCCGTATAAGATATACAATGAGAACCATTGTCAAACATTACCTTAGGTATATGTTGATGGTTGTTACCATGCCACTATTGATAATGAGCACAGACTAGTCGCTGACATTGGTATAACTTGGTCAAATAGATTCTCAAATATCTCTGTAGGTTTCAACATTGGACAAAGATCCAGTCAGGTTGCAGAACTAACTGCTTTTCTAAAAACCATTGAAATGGTTATTGAACATGGTATTCATGAATTTGTGATCATTACTGACTTAAATTATGTGCGTAACAGTTTTGTTAAATACCTGCCAAATTGGAAAAGCAATGGAATGCAGAAAAGTAACAACAAACCAGTCAAGCATGGCAAGTTGTTCTGTGTGATTGATAATCTAGTGGTGTCCAATGATTTAACCATACACTGGAAAAAGACCAAGGGTCATTCTAGGGTTCTAGGTCCTGATAAGGAAGGCAATGATCTTGCAGATTCATTAGCCAAACAAGGAGCCATAACTGGAGAACTCCTTAATATCGACCACTTAATGGGTGCAATTCAGGTAGAAGCCATTACCAGAAACTAGGCAAAACAACAGAGTGAGCCTAACCTGGTACAATGGAGTCAGGATTCTCCTAGAGAGGACCTGATCACAAGTCAAAAAGAAGACCCCATTGTAGGCATCTTCTATAAACACATAGAAGATCCTGAAAGCAACCCCATCTCAAAAGATGATTGTATTAGCAAGGAAGATCTTAAAATCTTGATGAAATCCACAATTCAAGTTACAGGATGGTTTGTTAATTAGAACCTCCAAAACTGGCATCCAGCAATGGGTAGTACCCACCAAGTTCAGAGGTCTCATGCTCCAACATGCCCATGATGTGCCCACATCTGGTCATTGTGGCACCAAATTAACATATGAAATATTGCGTGATTATGCCTTTTGGCCACACATGTTGAAAGATGTTCAAACCTAATGTCAAGGTTGTTTAATCTGTCCACAGTTCCAACCTGCCGCACCAACGCATAGAGCGCCATTGCAGAAAAGGGGGATGGTAATGCCATGGTCATATATACAAATTGTTTTTATTGGTCCAGTAACAAGGTCATCAAGAGGTAACAAATACATGTTAACAGTGACATGCCTATTCACTAAATGGGTAGAGTGCATCAGTGCACCTAACAATAGTGCTGAAACATGCGCAGCATTGCTCATCAACCACGTGTTTTCCAGATTTGGTTTGCCCCAGAGAATTGAATCCGATCGGGGGACAATACTAGGGGTCAAAAGAAAGCTCCATATTGCATATAGAGCTGCCTCAAGTGGTGGTGTAGAGCGTTACAACCAATCCATTGTGAAAATCCTCAAAAAGTTTGTGAGTGAAACGGGCAAAGACTGGGATGTAAAACTACCTCTAGTCCTAATGGCATTAAGAGCAACTCCAAGTAATGCTACCAAGATGTCACCTTTTGAACTGATGACTGGTAGAAGAATGGCTCTACCTCAGCATCTACTGTACCATACATCAGACCAGAACTTGATAAATGCCACATATACACATCAATGTGTGGAGAACCTAAGAAAGCACCTACAATATGCCTTTGCATTTGCTCAAAGGAACTTAGAGAAGGCCGCAACTGCCACTAAAACCTATTATGATCTCAAAACGTCCAAAAAGGAATATGAAATAAATGATAAAGTTTATCTTTATAACTTTGGAAGAGATCAGGTTAAGGAGAAGAAATTTCTTCCATCATGAAAGGGTCCTTTTGTCGTTACTTACAAAATATCTCCAGTCGCCTATAAAATTAAGATACCCAAAGATGATACTTTTATGGATAAATGGGTCCATATTAATCTGTTATGAGCATGCCATCCTAGATCCCCACTACAAGTCATAGAGGGAGAATGAAATATCATATCCCCAAATACATTAGACATATTGTAGTTTAAAGATGCCTAGCCAATGAGCATGAGAGCTCAAAAATAACGAACTCTCTTCATAGAAGACTGTCTATGATGCAGACTGTCAATACACCCACCAAATACCACTGACTTTAAGCCAATTCAAATACATGTGTCCTTCATATATTTAAAATTGGAAGGGGGATTTATGTCAGGATATCTGAGTATTATTAAATAATATAAATGTGTATGTATATTTATCTACACATGGATTTATGGTGGGATCAGGAACTCATTTTTGTTTGTGAAGCTGTCTGTGAGACAAATCCCCTCTCATTCTGGAACACAGAGTTCAAGAACAAGATAATTAATTTTAAAGACTTCCTGCCTAAGGTGTGAAGTTAAAACAGATCAGATCACAAGCCAGAAGGTCCCAATTATCCATTTCAAAGGAGGCCTGGATAAAGATTTATTTTCTTATCTAAAAAAAAACCAGTCGCTCCATCTACAAGAATGAGAGAATATACAGGCTTGTTCAAAGGATACAAGTGACAAGTTTTGTGGGAAAGTGACCATTCACACTACGATGCAAATTGGTGCTTGCTGTGTCAAATAATCATGTACTGAACCAACTAAATACACATAGGACTTCCAAATTCAAATTACATGCAGACATGGCCTAAGTGTATGCAAGAAATTAATTTTATACTACAGCCTGTATAATTTAAATACTATATAAAAATGTGTGATCTGCTGTGTTTTTATATGAATATAAGGAAATACTCAAATTAGGTACAGGTACTTTTATACTTATTTTAACTAGGTAGCTATTAAATAGTTAATAACTATTTAATAACTATTGTACCTAGTTAAAATAAATACAAAGTTGCCTGTAAAATAAAAATAAACCCTAAGATAGCTACAATGTAACTATTAGTTATATTGTAGTTAGCTTAGGGTTTATTTTATAGGTAAGTATTTAGTTTTAAATAGGATTAATTTATTTAATTATGGTAAATTTATTTTGTTTAATTTAAATTATATTTAAGTTAGGGGGGGGTTAGACTTAAGTTTAGACTTAGGTCTAGGGGTTAATAAATTTAATATAGTAGCGGCAACGTTGGGGTCGGAAGATTAGGGGTTAATAAATGTAGGTAGGTGTTGGCGATGTTAGGGACGGCAGATTAGGGGTTAATAAAAATTAACAAGTGTTTGTGAAGCGGGAGTGCAGCGGTTTAGGGGTTAATACATTTATTAAAGTGGCGGCAATGTCCGGTCGGCAGATTAGGGGTTAAACATTTTATTTAAGTGTTTCCGGTGGGGGGGGGGGGGCTCGGTTTAGGGGTTAATAGGTAGTTTATGGGTGTTCGTGTACTTTTAGCACTTTAGTTAAGAGCTTTATGTTCCGGCGTTAGCCCATAAAACTCTTAACTACTGACTTTTAAATGTGGTAGGAGTCTTGCCAGGAGAGGGTCTACCGCTCACTTTTTTAGGCGATCGTAATACCGGCGTTAGGCAAATCCCATTAAAAAGATAGGACACGCAATTGACGTAAGGGGATTTGCGGTAAGCTAAAATTGCGGAAAAAAAGTGAGCGGTAGACCCTTTCCTGCCTGACTTGTAATACCAGAGGGCGATAAAAAGCAGCGTTGGGACCCCTCAACGCTGCTTTTTAAGACTAACGCAAGACTCGTAATCTAGCCGTATGTTTGTTGTTTATGATTAAAATTAATAAAAAAATGTATTTAAAAAGTCACAGCCAGGGGCACCTGGGGGCCAATAATTATGCTTGGGGTGCTATTCCCCACTGGCAATGCCATTAACTCCAGGAGCCTTCCCCTGGTGATAGCTAGTTTCACAGGTAACAATATTTATATGGCAATGCAGATTTACTGAGATCAGGTTGGAACATGGCTCTCTCTGGTTTTAAATTATTAAACAAATTCAATATTTAAATAACTAACAGGTAAATTATGAGTTTTGCGTTACGGCTTTTAACACTGAAAAAATGGCAATTCCAGCGTAATGGCCAGTAACGCATATTACGAGTCATGTTGGTATTGCTATACTGCAAGCATTTTAGCCTTACTAATTACGTTTTTGTGAGGGATTTTTACAGTGCCGGCATTACAGGTTGTGCGGTGAGGCTAAAATGCTTGCGTTACAGCCTATACTGACACGATCCATACCGCCATCTGAGAGCAGTAGTTATGAGTTTTGCGCAACAACACTGTTACAAAGTACATTAACACCCATAAACTACCTATTAACCCCTAAACCGCCGCCCTCCTGCATCACAAACACTACATTAAACCTATGAACCCCTAATCTGCCGCCCACCCACATTGCGACTATTAAATAAATGTAATAACCCCCCGGCATCGCCAACACTATAATAAAGCTATTAACCCCTAATCCGCCGCTCCCCGACATCGCCGCCACTATAATAAAGTTATTAACCCCTAAACATCTGGCCTCCCACATCACCACCACTATAATAAAGTTATTAAACCGTAAACCTCTGGCCTCCCACATCCCTGGCCACTAAATAAACCTATTAACCCCTAAACTGCCTGCCTCCCACATCACCGTCACAAAATAAATCTATTAACCCCTAAACCGCCGGCCTCCCACATTGCGCCACTAAATAAACCTATTAACCCCTAAACTGCTGGCCCCCTACATCGCAAAACACTAAATTAAACTATTAACCCCTAAACCTAACACCCGCTAACTTTAAATTACAATATAACTATCTTATAATAAATGAAAACTTACCTGTGAAATAAAAATAAACCTAACATTAAACTATAAATAAGCAAAAGGTAGGGAACAACAACCAAACAATTAGGCACAGGAGCCAGGAGGCAGCCACCTCATCCACATCAAATGAAACGTTGTAGGTCTGAATGTTTGTTTTGTGGACCATGGCACAATAAAGGTCATTTTACTTTAAACTGCACAAGCTGGAGCACCCTTTCTTTTGGAGTTTCATTAAACTATAAATTAACCTAACATAACTATTCTAATAAAATAAAAAAATACTACCAATTAAAAAATCTAAATTACAAATTTAAAGAAAACCTAACATTTAAAAAAAATCTAAAATTACAAAAAATAATAAACACTAAATTACGAAAAATAAAAAACACTAAGCTGACAAAAAATAAACGAAATTATCAAAAATAAAAACAATTACACCTAATCTAATAGTCCTATAAAAATAACCCCCCAAAATAAAAACACCCCCTAGCCTACAATAAACTACCAATAGCCTTTAAAAGGGCCTTTTGTAGGGCATTGCCCTAAGTTAAACAGCTCTTTTACCTGTAAAAAAGTACAAAGTCCCCACAACAGTAAAACCCACCACCTAAACCTTTTAAGGGCCATTGGTAATTTATTGTAGGCTAGGGGGTGTTTTTATTTGGGGCTTTTTTATTTTTATAGGGCTATTAGATTAGGTGTAATTGTTTTTATTTTTGATAATTTGGTTTATTATTTTTGTAAGCGTAGTGTTTTTTATTTTTCGTAATTTAGTGTTTATTATTTTTTGTAATTTTAGATTTTTTTCGTAGTGTTAGTTTTTTTTTAAATTTGTAATTTAGATTTTTTAACTGGTAGTTTTTTAAATTTTATTGGAATAGTTATTTTAGGTTAATTTATCGTTTAAACTTAGGTTTTTTATTTCACAGGTAAGTTTTTATTTATTTTAAGATAGTTATATTGTAATTTTAATTTAAGTTTAGGGGGGTGTTAGGTTTAGGAGTTAATAGTTTAATTTAGTGTTTTGTGATGGAGGCTGACGGTTTAGGGGTTAATAGTTTTTTTAGTAGCGGCGATGTGGGGGGCCAGATGTTTAGGGGTTAATAGGTTTATTTAGTGGCAGCAATGTGGGAGACTGGAGGGTTAAGGGGTTAATAGCTTTAATATAGTTTAGCACAAAATAGCAAGAGCACTACACTGGTAGGAAAGGAACGCTCAGTTTGGTGTCTGAATATATACAAGAAATGTTCAGGTTATTTAAAGTCCTTGTAAATATATTTGGATACCAATATATATTTGTTTAATTTCTGTATTTTTGATAGGTGTATAAATATATACCTAGTGAGCTTGAGTGCTTGTGCATAAAACTACATTAGTTACAAATATAGTCTATACCCAGAGAAGATAGAGACTAAAAGAATGCACTTGAGTAGCACTTCTGTCCCCAGAGGAAAGGTTAAGATTATAATGAAAATTACTTTGAATACCACTGTGAGCCAGAGGGTTGATGGAGAAATTAAAACATAACTTTTATTAACACTACGCTAGATAAAAATATGATGTGTGAATGTGTGCACTTTAAAAACACATAGCAACTCTACTAATGAGAGTGGCTAAGAATATCTGGTGGGTAAATTACCTCGGACCTGAAATATTATTTAAGTATGCACGTATTAAGTATTGTAAATCTATCAAGTAGATAGTATACTTGTATCAATCAATGTTGCACACCACTGTAAAGTTCAAGATTCCCTCATGCAATTGTTAACATATGGAATTGAGCAACCATATATAGAATATGTATAATTAAATAGAGGGATTGTTTCTGTCCCTTGTTCTTATTCTCTTAATATTAAAACTATCCCACATTGGTTGGAAAATGAAGTTGAGGACTTGTATCTATAAGAAATACTAGTAAATACTGTACTAAATTGTATTTATTATTGACACTGTCAAGGTTGGTGAATCTCTCTGTTTATGAGTTATTCACTCCCTCAGTTAGAATACTAAGTCCCAGATAGTTATAGGTTCACAATATGGATTGAACTCGATATTTATTTCTTATCACTCATGTTGCAGTAAATTATTGTCACGCTCAGCTGATGGGAAGCTCTGCAGTCCTCTCTGTGTGCTTGATTGACAGGTGTCTGAGCCACCCCTTCCTGATGATGTCACAACCAGGCTTTTTATTCTTGGCTTCCTGTTTCTCCAGTACCAGTTTGTTTGTTAACTTTTTGGCTTCTGATAGGATTTCGCTGAGGAATCTCTCTAACTGCTGCTTTTCTGTTGCCAATCTCTTCAAGGATTTACTATGCTGGATTAACCTTCAACCTCCTGATTACCTGTCTCCAAACAATGCAAGTACTGTTTGTTTTGTGAAACTTTCAAACTTCCTGTTTACCTGCTGCAAACCCTGCATATTCAGACTACTCTGTGTACTGCTAAACTATTCAAATACTGTTATTTCTGTGAAACCTTCAATCTGCATGTTTACCTGTTTCCAAACTCTGCAAATACAATTATTCAGTGTAAACCTTCAAACTGCTTGATATCCTGTTGCCAATCTCAACAAGTACTGATTAATCTGTGTTAACCTTCAAACTACCAGCTTACCTGTTGCTATCTCTGCAAGTTCTGACAACACAGTGTTAACCTTCAAACTACCTGATTACATGTTGTTAAAGGGACAGTACACTATAAAATTGTTTTTCCAAAAATGTATTTTAAATGACTTTTTATACCAACTGCAGGGTATAAAATATTTGAGAAATTGCATTTTAGGGTTTATTTGTGTATCTGAAGTAGCAGGTTTTGTGCTTTGAAACCACAGCCTATTACAATGGGTTGAGCTTCAGGTAATATCAGATCTCATTATGTTATCACTTTTATGTGCACAGACTTGCTTCCTTATCTTATATTTGTCTGGAACACCAAAGCTCAATACATAGAGAGAACAATGGAAAATTATCATTTTATTACTTAACTATCCTGCATTCCACTGGAAGTGTAATCTCTTCTGCTGACTGTGTTTACTTAGGCTTGTCAATAGCGTATACGCCAGTATCAAAACTTTCAGTATAGGTTGGGAAACCACAAGCTAAATCAGCTATTTCAAATGCTGAAATATGAGTAAAGGAGCTACTTGCAACCAATTTAATACACTCTAGCAGGTAAAAAGGATCATTGGGAATAATTTAAAGGGGAGAAAGTTTTTGGGTGAACTGTCCCTTTAATTCTGCAAGTTCTGACTACACAGTGTTTACCCTCAAACTGCCTGATTACCTGTTGCATACTCTGCAAAGACTGTCTACACAGTGTTAACTCTCAAACTGCCTGATTACCTGTTGCATACTCTGCAAAGACTGTCTACTCAGTGTTAACCCTCAAACTGCCTGATTACCTGTTGCATACTCTGCAAAGACTGTCTACTCAGTGTTAACCCTCAAACTGCCTGATTACCTGTTGCATACTCTGCAAAGACTGTCTACACAGTGTTAACCTTCAGACTGCCTGATAACAAATGACCTACTCCTGCATTATTAACTGTTTCCTGTTTTACCCTTCTTCTGTCTGAGTATAAGTGGACTATCCCTGCTCTCCTGATACTGTGGAAGACATTTCCTGAAACCAGTTCCTTATTCAGAAGTCTATCTGGCTGATATCATGAATTACTTTGGCACAGGCTAACCCTGCTCCATATCGTGAGTACTTTGTTTTTTGGAGGTTGTCGTGGGGTCAGGTCCTGGATTAAACTCAGAGTGCAAGGGTGTTGTTTAAGTTCGCCCTAGCATTTGGGTCTTCTTCTGGACATTTCCTAACCTGACAGTACAAACTGGCCATAATATGGACCCTGACGAGTTATCCAGGGCTGTGGCTCTACAGGGGCAACTTCTAGGAAATCATTCTGCTCATTTGCAATCTTTGGATTCCAAGCTTGACCAGATTACTGCTCTGCTACATAACCTCTCCGCTCCTTTTCAAGCGATGGTGACTCCTGCTGCCACTGCTACTAGCACCAATGCTGTCTTTAATCCACCTCAAACTGTTGGACAGAATATACCACGAATCCCACTTCCAGATAAATATGACGGTAATCCTGAAGAATGCCGTGGATTTCTTAATCAGTGTCGTTTACACTTCAGAAACAATCCTCAAGTTTTTTCCAATTCTACTTCCAAAATCACCTTTATTATTTCTCTCTTGAAGGGTAAGGCTCTAGCCTGGGTGTCCCCTCTTTTAGAGAAGAATGATCCGTTACTACAGGATGTGGAATTATTTGTGTCCATTTTTTCTTCTGTTTTTGAAAAGCCTGGGCGGTCTGCAGCTGCTGAGGCAGGATTGTTGGATCTGAGACAGGGATCCCTTTTGGTAGCTCAATATGCTATTGAATTCAGGACTTTAGCCGCAGAAACTGATTGGAACCATGGAGCCTTACGGGCAGCCTTTCGCAAAGGACTTTGCGAACGCCTTAAGGATGAACTTGTATTTCGGGAACTCCCTGATTCATTGGAGGGTCTTATCAATTTATGTATTACTCTTGACGCCCGGCATTCTGAACGTCTTCAGGAGAGAGATAGGAATCGGAGATCCTTTGTTAAATCTTCTTTTCGTCCTCCTATTCGAACCTCAAGTCTTTCTAATAATAATTCCCAATCTCCTGAGTCTGTGGAATCCATGGAAGTAGGAGCTATTAAATTGTCAGAAGCTGAACGCCATAGAAGGCGTGCTCTTGGGTTATGTCTGTATTGTGGTACCAAAGGACATTTACTGAAGGACTGTCCTATCCGGTCAGTAAAAGCCAAGGCTTAACTTTTGATAGAGGGACAGAGTTAAGCCAGAATCCCATGTCTTCCCTCAATTCTAAACTTTTTGTTCCTGTAACTATCTCTTTTGGAAACACTAAGTTTCGAGCTCAAGCTCTCATCGATTCTGGAGCTGCTGGAGTATTCATTGATTCAAACTTTGCTGACTCTCTCAGGATTCCTCTTCAAGCCAAGAAACAGTTAATTAAGGTAACTACTGTCAGTGGACAGCCTCTAGGTACTGGTATCATACAACATTCTACCATTCCTCTTCTTTTGACTGTGGGCATACTTCATTCTGAAATTATTCGTTTTGATGTCATTTCTTCTCCCCACATACCATTGATTCTGGGGTTACCTTGGTTGCAGCTTCATGATCCAGTTTTCTCATGGTCTAAAGGAGAACTTATTTCCTGGGGAACTACCTGTTTCAAACATTGCCTGCAAAATCCCTCTAAACCATCCTGTCCTGTCGTAGCTATGGTGGAAGTTCCTGAATCATTGCCCAATTACTATCATGCCTTTTGTGATGTGTTTTCTAAAAAAGAGGCTGAGACGTTACCTCCACACCGGATATTTGACTGTCCTATCGAATTGTATTCAGGGGCTCCTCTACCTAAGGGAAGGACCTATCCCCTCTCTCATCAAGAAAATGTCTCTCTTGAGGAATACATAAAGGACAACTTAGCCAAAGGATTCATTCGTCCTTCCTCTTCACCTGTAGGTGCAGGTTTTTTCTTCATTGGGAAAAAAGATGGAGGTCTTCGTCCCTGTATTGATTATCGAGCCTTGAATCAGATTACTGTCAAAAACAGCTATCCTCTGCCGCTCATTTCTGAGTTATTCGATCGTCTTCAAGGTGCTTCTATTTTTTTCAACTTAGATCTCCGTGGGGCCTACAATCTGGTCAGAATCCGTAAAGGAGACAAATGGAAGACGGCATTTAACACTAGATTTGGTCACTACGAGTATCTAGTAATGCCATTTGGATTGTGCAATGCACCAGCAGTATTTCAGCACTTTGTCAACGAAATCTTCAGAGATTATCTAAATCAATTTGTTATAATTTACCTCAATGACATTCTAATCTATTTGAAAACATTACAGGAACATGTACATCATGTAAGACTGGTTCTTCAGAGGTTACGAGACAATTCCCTGTTCGCTAAATTGGAGAAATGCTCTTTTCATCAGAGTTCCATCCCCTTTTTGGGGTATATCATTTCTGAATCAGGTTTTGAGATGGATCCTGCTAAACTGTCGGCTATCAAGGACTGGCCCAGACCAACTACTCTCAAATCCCTGCAGAGGTTTCTTGGCTTTGCCAATTACTATAGAAAGTTTATAAAGAACTTTGCTGACATCATGTCTCCACTCACTTCTCTTACTAAGAAAGGGCAAAATTGTAAGAACTGGTCCTCTTCGGCAGTACAGGCTTTTGAAATGCTAAAATCAGCATTTTCTTCTGTACCTCTTCTCAGTCATCCAATTCCTGATTTCCAGTTTATTTTGGAGGTTGACGCTTCCTCTATAGCAGCTGGAGCTGTTCTCTCCCAACGTGATCCGACTATCAGCAAGATACATCCTGTGGCGTTCTTTTCGAAAAAATTCAATCCTGCTGAGTTAAATTATGATGTGGGCAATAAGGAGCTTTTGGCTATAAAATTAGCTTTAGATGAATGGAGGCATTGGTTAGAGGGTACCAGTCAACCTTTTTTCATTCTGACAGATCACAAGAATCTTTTATACCTCCAAACAGCTACACGTCTCAATCCTCGTCAGGCTCGGTGGGCCTTGTTCTTCTCCAGGTTTAATTTTGTATTTTCCTATGTTCCTGGTTCAAAAAATTCCAAGGCAGATGCTTTATCTAGGCAGTTCCAATCTTCTGAACCTTCTCCATTGGATTCAGAACCTATACTACGTCCAGTCAAAGTTTTGGCTCAAGTATCCTCTTTTCCAGTACAGGCTTTACATGCTGCTCAAGTCCGGGTACCATCTTCTTGCAAACTACCTTCTGGTATCCTGTATGTACCCAAAGGATTACGTCTTAAGCTTCTACGTTGGGCTCATGACAACATTTCAGCAGGTCATCCGGGAATAACCAATACATTGTGGAAACTGAAGCAGCATGTTTGGTGGTCCACTATGAGGAGGGATGGTAAGGATTATATTGCTGCTTGTAGTTCTTGTGCTTCGAACAAACAATCTTCTCATCGACCGTTTGGTCTATTACACCCTCTTCCTATTCCTCATTACCCTTGGTCTCACTTATCCATGGACTTTGTTACAGATCTTCCTGTTTCTGCTGGAAATACGACCATTTGGGTAGTGGTGGATCGGTTCTCCAAATCTGCTCACTTCATACCTCTTCCAGGCTTGCCTTCAGCTCAAAGACTTTCTGAACTCTTTGTTCTACATATATCTCGTTTACATGGTTTTCCCACTGACATAGTCTCAGATCGTGGAGTCCAATTTGTTTCCAAATTTTGGAGATCTTTTTGTAAACACTTCGGAATCAACATATCACTTTCTACTGCACACCATCCTCAATCCAACGGACAGACTGAGCGTGTAAATCAAGCCTTGGAATCTTTTCTAAGACATTATGTAGACCATCACCACTCCAACTGGTCTCAGTTATTGCCTTTGGCGGAATTAGCTCCCAACTCACGTTATAACGCCTCATTACAGACCTCTCCCTTTAAGGCAGCTTATGGATTTGAACCTAGAACCTTTCCAATGATTACCAGTTCTAGTGAAGTCCCTGGAGCAGATCGTATAGTGAAAAATCTCAGTAATCACTGGCAACTCATTCGTCAAAATCTACTCTCTTCTTCCTTAAGACATAAGAAATATGCTGATCGCAGAAGGTGCAAGGCTCCTTTACTTCGTACTGGAGACAGAGTATTTTTATCCACCAGATTCATACGTCTAAAACAACCTTGTACCAAGTTGGGTCCTAAGTACATTGGACCTTTTCGAATTGTTTCCAGAGTTTGTTATTCTGCATACTGCCTGGCCTTACCCAAGACTCTCAAGATCCATCCAGTGTTTCATGTCTCCCTACTCAAGCCAGTCATCTACAATCGGTACTCTATCAAGAGTAAACCACCTCCTCCACTTTCCGTAGAGGGAACTTCTGTGTTTGAAGTCAGCCAGATTCTCGATTCCAAGCTACGGGGCAATCGGCTGTACTACCTGGTCCATTGGAAGGGTTATCCTATCTCTGAGCGATCTTGGGAACCGGCCTCTCATGTTCATGCTCCAGCTCTTGTCAAGTCTTTTCACAAGAAATACCCTACCAAGCCCGGTCGGGTCCCCCGGAGGGGTCCTTGAGGAGGGGGCACTGTCACGCTCAGCTGCTGGGAAGCTCTGCAGTCCTCTCTGTGTGCTTGATTGACAGGTGTCTGAGCCACCCCTTCCTGATGATGTCACAACCAGGCTTTTTATTTTTGGCTTCCTGTTTCTCCAGTGCCAGTTTGTTTGTTAACTTTTTGGCTTCTGATAGGATTTTGTTGAGGAATCTCTCTAACTGCTGCTTTTCTGTTGCCAATCTCTTCAAGGATTTACTATGCTGGATTAACCTTCAACCTCCTGATTACCTGTCTCCAAACAATGCAAGTACTGTTTGTTTTGTGAAGGTTTCAAACTTCCTGTTTACCTGCTGCAAACCCTGCATATTCAGACTACTCTGTGTACTGCCAAACTATTCAAATACTGTTATTTCTGTGAAACCTTCAATCTGCATGTTTACCTGTTTCCAAACTCTGCAAATACAATTATTCAGTGTAAACCTTCAAACTGCTTGATATCCTGTTGCCAATCTCAACAAGTACTGATTAATCTGTGTTAACCTTCAAACTACCAGCTTACCTGTTGCTATCTCTGCAAGTTCTGACAACACAGTGTTAACCTTCAAACTACCTGATTACATGTTGTTAATTCTGCAAGTTCTGACTACACAGTGTTTACCCTCAAACTGCCTGATTACCTGTTGCATACTCTGCAAAGACTGTCTACACAGTGTTAACTCTCAAACTGCCTGATTACCTGTTGCATACTCTGCAAAGACTGTCTACTCAGTGTTAACCCTCAAACTGCCTGATTACCTGTTGCATACTCTGCAAAGACTGTCTACACAGTGTTAACCTTCAGACTGCCTGATAACAAATGACCTACTCCTGCATTATTAACTGTTTCCTGTTTTACCCTTCTTCTGTCTGAGTATAAGTGGACTATCCCTGCTCTCCTGATACTGTGGAAGACATTTCCTGAAACCAGTTCCTTATTCAGAAGTCTATCTGGCTGATATCATGAATTACTTTGGCACAGGCTAACCCTGCTCCATATCGTGAGTACTTTGTTTTTTGGAGGTTGTCGTGGGGTCACGTCCTGGATTAAACTCAGAGTGCAAGGGTGTTGTTTGAGTTCGCCCTAGCATTTGGGTCTTCTTCTGGACATTTCCTAACCTGACAATTATACTATTTGCATGTATATATAGTGACAGTATATATTCACTATTCCATTTTATTATTCAATGGAATATAGAGATGGCTGAAATTGCCTGCATATATGTATTAATATATACTGTATAATTAAACTGTTATTGTAACATGGATTATAGATGGATTCAATTAATGTATGGCATGTGGAGGTGCTTGATGTACTTTAACACAACTTGTCTTACAAGTTAAGAGTTTGTGCTTTAATCAGTAGTGGTGTTGATATTTCACCGGTTTTAAACTCCAGTGATTTATAATCTGTGGCAAATGTTATCAGGCTTTCTCTATCAACTGTTATATCTAGTCGCCTGGCACGCTGATTTAATAATATTGTTGCATTTGTGGTCGCCCACAGTTTGCAGATATTAATGGACTGCTTTAGGTTGCGGCTGTCATCTCTTATATTGTGATGTTAGAGATGTAGTAATTAAGATAGCCTGTATAAGGCAGGTTTACCGCTGTCAAGTGTACTTTATCTCAATAGCTGGCCTTTATAATATACGGTGTTCAATATATAAGAAACACCGTTTTTAAGTATTTAGCCCAGTGATTTATTCAAGGTTGCGTATAGCAATATTTGTAGCTACGGGATATAATTTATAAATATCTTTCCAGTACTATATTTTCAGACAACCCACATGACTGCATATCTGCAGCTAGTTAATAGTTAAATACACGTAATCATATTGCCAAAGTAAAGGCTGAAACAGCCAATGTGAGCGACTAGCCGCTATAACTTTATAGTATCAACAAGTGATTCGTCTTTAATTTCTTCCAAAGCAGCCGTTGTGAGCGACTAGCAGTTATAACTTTATAGCATTAAAGATACACGTAATTATATTGCCAAAGCAAAGGCTGAAACAACCAGTGTAAGCGACTAGCCGCTGTAACCTTATAATATAAACAAGTAATTCTTTTTAATATATGCCAAAGCGGCCAATTTGAGTGACTAGCAGTTATAGCTTTATAGCATTAACAAGTAACTCGCCCTTAACAGGTGCCACTAACAGTTAGAGATAATACTTAAAGTACTAGTATGGTCCTTAAAATTAACCAAGTTGCCACTATATCAGTGAATTAATTAGAGTTAGCTATGCCATTAAAAAAGAACTAAACAGGGTATTAACAGATACCCATCCCTAACATGTTTCGCCGATAGCGTTTCGGCTTTTTCAAAGGTGACGTGCGCCGGCGTCTTAGGGTATTTAAATGCATAGACATCAGCCCATTGGCTACATTTAGACCAATCGTAAGACTCTGAAAACTTGAGGAGGCGTAATCTGGACATGATTGACATTTGTAACTTAAAACATTTTGCTGTACTCAATATTGAACATTAATTAAGTGAGTGACAAGATTTTGGTGGCATTGAAACACAGTAGAGTGTACTATTCACTGTGGATTTTGTTTTTATTCTTGCTGAACTTATGCAACGTTAAAAGATTTGTATCACAAGCGTATATACACATCGTGTATTTCAAAAAAGGTTTTTTCTTGAGAAGAAATATAATGCTCAGAATGAGTTTACTATTTTCTTCTTCCCAGAGTCATATATCATTAATGGGTTGTGTCAAAATTATATGTATATACTTATAAGTTCACTTGTTGTAATTTGCAGTTTTATCATGCACTATAAATCCTACTCTCTGTGTTACAACAATATACATATTATTTGGCATTAAAGCTATTTTAATATTATTTTTGATACAGACTGTGATTATGAATAATAATTACTTTAATTAAGTGGGAGCTGAAGTGTTATTACTAAGTATCTATTATTAGTAATTAAAAAGAAAAGTTATTATTCTCTTATTTTATAAAATATTAGATCTTCAAGTTTGGTGGATGCAAAATGATGTGTGTGGGGCAGTGGTGAAGGAATGTAGTATTTTCAATAAGATAGTGAAAAAATTATATATATAAAAAGGAACAATTACGTAATTCCTGATCCCTGGATACAAGTAATCCAGGGTAACAATGGTGGTGTACTAATATAAGTATCCACCCATTTAGTCTATTTATAAAACACAATGTGTCAGAGTTTGGTGAGTAGAATACAAAAAAAGGGGGTTTTATTGGGAATGTATGTGGCAAAGTGTGATCAACTATTAAAGTTGGAATTATAGGGTACAGTTAGGTGACAGATGGGTTCGTGAATTGTAATAGGATTATGGTGTGCACTCTATACTCGATAGAGACTTATTGGGACAACATAAACAAGGGGGGGTGATGCTCAGTGATGCATTAATGGACATAAATACAATTAGAAATAAATGCAAATGTGAGGTGATAGGGGGAGTGATGGAAAAATCCATCAAAGGTTAATTAAGGTATCTCTCCTGCAATATCAGTTGAGAGATACTAAGTTGAGTGGAGGTGGAAGAACTATAGTCAAATGTGTTTGGTGAATTTTGAAATTGATATTTTGTTTCAGTCATACAACTTTATGTTTATTTATTTTGTATTCAATGATTTGTATTGAACAAACTGTTCTTGAATTACAAACCAAATCTCATTTTGTAAAATCTGTGTTATTGTATGTATTTACAACAGTTTTTCATAGTTTGCATGCCGATGATGTTCTATTCGTTCAAATGAACATAGAGTAATTGTTCTGTTCATTCATGCCTTTGGGATATACGCTGTCCATTAAGTATATCCACTTTGCTTCTGCCTTGAGTAGCGCTGTTTCAAGATCGCCTCCTCTTAGTCCCAAGGAGATCTTCTGGATTCCGAAGCATTTTAGTTCAGAGGTTTTAGATTGGTGGTATTTAAAGAAGTGAGAAGCTACGGAAGTAATTTTTTTGTCTTTCGATAGATCTTTCGGGGCATTACGAATGTTTAGCAAATGTTCCATCAGTCGGGTATGAACAGTTCTAGTAGTCATACCAATGTACACTCTAGGGCATTTGCACTGGAGGACATATATTACTCCACTGGAATTACAATTAATATAACTCTTAATTTGATGGTGTTTACCAAACCTATCAGTGATGGATTTCTTTTTAACCATGTTGCCACACGAGGAGCAGTTTCCACATAAAAACGAACCTCGTTCAGGTGGTCTGGTTTTGGTGTTTTTTTGTACGAAATGACTGGGGCTAAGCATTTCCTTTAGGTTTCTGTTTCTACGATAGCTGAGTTGAACCCTTTCTCCTATTAAGTCCTTTAAGTGGGGGTCAGCTTGTAGTATGTACCAGTTGTTATTAATTATATTCACAATTTGCTGCGTTTGCTGACTGTACGTTAATACTAGTCTGGTTTTATTGTCACCTTTTTTAGTTTTTGTTTTTAATAATTCAGATCTTGCAGTTTTTAATGCTCTCGTTTTAGCCTTGTGAATAGATCTCTTGCTGTAGCCCCTTAAAAGTAAACGATTTTCCAATTCTGTTGCTCTCGTCTTAAAGGTCGTGTCTTGTGAGCAGTTTCTCCTTAGTCTCAAGAATTCTCCGACTGGTAGAGACTTTGTAGTGTTGGGTGCATGGGCACTGGTGGCAAATAAGACATTGTTGGTAGCTGTTTCTTTTCGATGCAAGTCTGTGCTTAGGGAGCCATCTTCTTCCTTACAGATTAGTATATCCAAAAAGGAGATATTTGTCTGACTTTTATGATGAGTTAATCTGATGTTCAAGTTGTTCTGATTTAACTTTAATAGAAAGGTATCAAGATCTTCTTCGGTGCCTTCCCATAAAAACAGGATGTCGTCTATGTATCGAATCCACACTGGAATCTTGTCTGAATACTCATCATTTGTGTCGCAGAATACCGTGGTTATCTCCCACCACCCCAAAAATAAATTCGCGTAGGTGGGAGCACAAGCTGTGCCCATGGCAGTGCCCTGGGTTTGAAGGTAGAACTTATTGTTAAAGAGAAAATAATTTTTGGTTAGTACAAATTTGAGCAAATTAAGTGTGAATTGGTTATGGTCAGGGCTTTCATCAGATGACATATTGAGAAAGTATTGGATAGCATGTAATCCTAGTTTGTGGTCAATGCTAGTATACAGGGATTCCACGTCACAAGAGACTAACCAGGTGTTTTTGGAGATGTTGATATCCTGTATTATTTGTAGCACTTCCATGGTGTCTTTCACATAGGAGGATAGTTGTGTTAGAAATGGTCTAAGTCTTAAATCTACATATTGACTCGCCTTTTCCGTTAGGTTTTCATTGCCTGAGACAATGGGTCTGCCAGGTGGTTTTTGGCTGTTTTTATGAACTTTCGGAATTAAGTAGAATGTTGCGACTTTAGGATGCATGATAGTCAGAAACTTCTTTTCCTTAGTATTGATTAAACCGTTTTTGAAGGCTAAGTCAATCAGTTTGTTGTATTGCGTGTGGAAATCTCCTGTAGGGTTACTCCATAATTCTTTATAGCAGGTTTTATTCTTCATTTGGAGATTAGCTTCTTCCAAGTACATTTCTATGGGCCATATTACAATATTACCTCTGGTAATTACCTCACAGTGGTATTCAAAGTAATTTTCATTATAATCTTAACCTTTCCTCTGGGGACAGAAGTGCTACTCAAGTGCATTCTTTTAGTCTCTATCTTCTCTGGGTATAGACTATATTTGTAACTAATGTAGTTTTATGCACAAGCACTCAAGCTCACTAGGTATATATTTATACACCTATCAAAAATACAGAAATTAAACAAATATATATTGGTATCCAAATATATTTACATAGAAGGATACATTGACTTTAAATAACCTGAACATTTCTTGTATATATTCAGACACAAAACTGAGCGTTCCTTTCCTACCAGTGCAGTGCTCTTGCTATTTTGTGCTAAACTAATTACTACATATTCCTATATTTAATATAGGATTCCAGCAACTATAGCACACACTATTATTATTTCGAAGCTATGGCTAGCAAATTTGAGACCGATAGACAAACAAGGGAGCAAAAAAGACTCGCCGATATGAATGAAGTTTTTAACAATTCATCAACCACCAGTACAGACACTACTCCAAACAATTTAGATACCCTATTAAGAGAATTACACAAAAACCTCTTTAAACAAGATAAACTCTGGTGGGACAAACAATTCTGTGAGCAATATATTCAGAGGAATCTGATACCCAGGGGCTTAAGGATACAACTCTTCCCAGCATTTGAATTCAAACAAAAAAATGGAATGGGAAGAAGCCCTAAGCGAATGCTCTGTCAAATTAATGAAAATTCTCATTAAACACGACTCCTCTGAATATGATAGACTGGAAGAAATAATTCAAAGTCAAATGAGCAATTGAAGCAATTTGAGCAAATGCAAGAATTTGAAACTGCATATAAAAAATATAAAAAAGAATTAGACAAGTACGAAAATGAAATTGACAACTAAAAAGGGCAAGTTACAAAGAGATATACAGGATTTCAACAATAATAAAGTGTATAAATGGCGAAATAAAACCAATGCAACCAACTTTAGATCTCAGAGAAGAGTAAATATTGTGGAAACTGACATATCTGATACAGATAATGAAGACAGATAACAACGATCAAGAAACAGTACCTCAAGCATCTACCTCCAGCAACACAACTATAGTGGAAAACAGAAAAAGAAAGTCTTTTTTAGAAGAGGACTCAAGTACCGATTCCGAACCACCTGAAGAGGCGGGTGGAAAAAACAAAAGACAAACCAGAAAAAAAAAGAACCAGAAGGACAAACAACAGACAAACAAGCCACCCAAAAGAAATCCGAGCCCATTCTCCCTAATAAGGATGAGAAACTAAGAATTATAAATCTGTCTAATCGGGCTTTAACCTCTCTTCACATTAATGTGTTATCTAAAGGCTTGTCCTTTTGTCCACAAACAATCTGGACAAATTTGAGGTAATTAAAGATATACAACTGTTTCTGCGTAAACTCCTTCTAAAAAGACATTTCACTAACAAAGAAACAGATATTCCATCTGTTGACTGGACTGAAGACAAATTGGAATCCTTACAAATATTAAACGATTTCAATTCAGAACAAGATGAAGGCGAAAGACCTAACTGGCGAAAGACGCTGAAAACCAAATCGAAATACGTTCCTCCCAATAATACATGCCCTAACATAGAAGTCTTCAACCAAATTGTATGTCAAAGTATCAACAAGTTGGATATCACTTCTAAACAACAAAATCTATTAAAAAGGGAAAGAGACACTCTTTCTGAAATGGAATCCTGGAATGATGTCATAATCCGCAATGCCGACAAGGGCGGTAATATTGTAATATGGCCCATAGAAATGTATTTGGAAGAAGCTAATCTCCAATTGAAGAATAAAACCTGCTATAAAGAATTATGGAGTAACCCTACATGAGATTTCCACACGCAATACAACAAACTGATTGACTCAGCCTTCAAAAACGGTTTAATCAATACTAAGGAAAAGAAGTTTCTGACTATCATGCATCCTAAAGTCGCAACATTCTACTTAATTCCGAAAGTTCATAAAAACAGCCAAAAACCACCTGGCAGGCCCATTGTCTCGGGCAATGAAAACCTAACGGAAAAGGCGAGTCAATATGTAGATTTAAGACTTAGACCATTTCTAACACAACTATCCTCCTATGTGAAAGACACCATGGAAGTGCTACAAATAATACAGGATATCAACATCTCCAAAAACACCTGGTTAGTCTCTTGTGATGTGGAATCCCTGTATACTAGCATTGACCATAAACTAGGATTACATGTTATCCAATACTTTCTCAATATGTCACCTGACCATAACCAATTCACACTTAATTTGCTCAAATTTGTACTAACCAAAAATTATTTTCTCTTTAACAATAAGTTCTACCTTCAAACCCAGGGCACTGCCATGGGCACGGCTTGTGCTCCCACCTACGTGAATTTATTTTTGGGGTGGTGGGAGCAAACCACGGTATTCTGTGACACAAATGATGAGTATTCAGACAAGATTCCAGTGTGGATTCAATACATAGACGACATCCTGTTCTTATGGGAAGGCACCGAAGAAGATCTTGATACCTTTCTATTAAAGTTAAATCAGAACAACTTGAACATCAGATTAACTCATCATAAAAGTCAGACAAATATCTCCTTTTTGGATTTACTAATCTGTAAGGAAGAAGATGGCTCCCTAAGCACAGACTTGTATCGAAAAGAAACAGCTACCAACAATGTCTTATTTGCCACCAGTGCCCATGCACCCAACACTACAAAGTCTCTACCAGTCGGAGAATTCTTGAGACTAAGGAGAAACTGCTCACAAGACACGACCTTTAAGACGAGAGCAACAGAATTGGAAAATCGTTTACTTTTAAGGGGCTACAGCAAGAGATCTATTCACAAGGCTAAAACGAGAGCATTAAAAACTGCAAGATCTGAATTATTAAAAACAAAAACTAAAAAAGGTGACAATAAAACCAGACTAGTATTAACGTACAGTCAGCAAACGCAGCAAATTGTGAATATAATTAATAACTGGTACATACTACAAGCTGACCCCCACTTAAAGGACTTAATAGGAGAAAGGGTTCAACTCAACTATCGTAGAAACAGAAACCTAAAGGAAATGCTTAGCCCCAGTCATTTCGTACAAATAACCACCAAAACCAGACCACCTGAACGAGGTTCGTTTTTATGTGGAAACTGCTCCTCATGTGGCAACATGGTTAAAAAGAAATCCATCACTGATAGGTTTGGTAAACACCATCAAATTAAGAGTTATATTAATTGTAATTCCAGTGGAGTAATATATGTCCTCCAGTGCAAATGCCCTAGAGTGTACATTGGTATGACTACTAGAACTGTTCATACCCGACTGATGGAACATTTGCGAAACATTTGTAATGCCCCGAAAGATCTATCGAAAGACAAAAAAATTACTTCCGTAGCTTCTCACTTCTTTAAATACCACCAATCTAAAACCTTTGAACTAAAATGCTTCGGAATCCAGAAGATCTCCTTGGGACTAAGAGGAGGCGATCTTAAAACAGCGCTACTCAAGGCAGAAGCAAAGTGGATATACTTAATGGACAGCGTATATCCCAAAGGCATGAATGAACAGAACAATTACTCTATGTTCATTTAAACGAATAGAACATCATCGGCATGCAAACTATGAAAAACTGTTGTAAATACATACAATAACACAGATTTTACAAAATGAGATTTGGTTTGTAATTCAAGAACAGTTTGTTCAATACAAATCATTGAATACAAAATAAATAAACATAAAGTTGTATGACTGAAACAAAATATCAATTTCAAAATTCAACAAACACATTTGACTATAGTTCTTCCACCTCCACTCAACTTAGTATCTCTCAACTGATATTGCAGGAGAAATACCTTAATTAACCTTTGATGGATTTTTCCATCACTCCCCCTATCACCTAACGTTTGCATTTATTTCTATTTGTATTTATGTCCATTAATGCATCACTGAGCATCACCCCCCCCCCCTTGTTTATGTTGTCCCAATAAGTCTCTATCGAGTATAGAGTGCACACCATAATCCTATTACAATTCACGAACCCATCTGTCAACTAACTGTACACTTACCCTATAATTCCAACTTTAATAGTTGATCACACTTTGCCACATACATTCCCAATACTCCCCCCTTTTTTTGTATTCTACTCACCAAACTCTGACACATTGTGTTTTATAAATAGACTAAATGGGTGGATACTTATATTAGTACACCACCATTGTTACCCTGGATTACTTGTATCCAGGGATCAGGAATTACGTAATTTTTCCTTTTTATATATATAATTTTTTTCACTATCTTATTGAAAATACTACATTCCTTCACCACTGCCCCACACACATCATTTTGCATCCACCAAACTTGAAGATCTAATATTTTATAAAATAAGAGAATAATAACTTTACTTTTTAATTACTAATAATAGATACTTAGTAATAACACTTCAGCTCCCACTTAATTAAAGTAATTATTATTCATAATCACAGTCTGTATCAAAAATAATATTAAAATAGCTTTAATGCCAAATAATATGTATATTGTCGTAACACAGAGAGTAGGATTTATAGTGCATGATAAAACTGCAAATTACAACAAGTGAACTTATAAGTATATACATATAATTTTGACACAACCCATTAATGATATATGACTCTGGGAAGAAGAAAATAGTAAACTCATTCTGAGCATTATATTTCTCCTCAAGAAAAAAACTTTTTTGAAATACACGATGTGTATATACGCTTGTGATACAAATCTTTTAACGTTGCATAAGTTCAGCAAGAATAAAAACAAAATCCACCGTGAATAGTACACTCTACTGTGTTTCAATGCCACCAAAATCTTGTCACTCAATTAATGTTCAATATTGAGTACAGCAAAATGTTTTAAGTTACAAATGTCAATCATGTCCAGATTACACCTCCTCAAGTTTTCAGAGTCTTACGATTGGTCTAAATGTAGCCAATGGGCTGATGTCTATGCATTTAAATACCCTGAGACGGCGGCGCACGTCACCTTTGAAAAAGCCGAAACGCTATCGGCGAAACATGTTAGGGATGGGTATCTGTTAATACCCTGTTTAGTTCTTTTTTAATGGCATAGCTAACTCTAATTAATTCACCGATATAGTGGCAACTTGGTTAATTTTAAGGACCATAATAGTACTTTAAGTATTATCTCTAACTGTTAGTGGCACCTGTTAAGGGCGAGTTACTTGTTAATGCTATAAAGCTATAACTGCTAGTTGCTCAAATTGGCCGCTGTGGCATCTATTAAAAAGAATTACTTGTTGATATTATAAGGTTACAGCGGCTAGTCGCTTACACTGGTTGTTTCAGCCTTTGCTTTGGCAATATAATTACGTGTATCTTTAATGCTATAAAGTTATAACTGCTAGTAGCTCACAACGGCTGCTTTGGAAGAAATTAAAGACGAATCACTTGTTGATACTATAAAGTTATAGCGGCTAGTCGCTCACATTGGCTGTTTCAGCCTTTACTTTGGCAATATGATTACGTGTATCTAACTATTAACTAGCTGCAGATATGCAGTCATGTGGGTTGTCTGAAAATATAGTAGTGGAAAGATATTTATAAATTATATCCCGTAGCTACAAATATTGCTATACGCAACCTTGAATAAATCACTGGGCTAAATACTTAAATTGGTGTTTCTTATATATTGAATGCCGTATATTATAAAGGCCAGCTATTGAGATAAAGTACACTTGACAGCGGTAAACCTGACTTATACAGGCTATCTTAATTACTACATCTCTAACATCACAATATAAGAGATGACAGCCGCAACCTAAAGCAGTCCATTAATATCTGCAAACTGTGGGCGACCACAAATGCAACAATATTATTAAATCAGCGTGCCAGGCGACTAGATATAACAGTTGATAGAGAAAGCCTGATAACATTTGCCACAGATTATAAATCACTGGAGTTTAAAACCGGTGAAATATCAACACCACTACTGATTAAAGCACAAACTCTTAACTTGTAAGACAAGTTGTGTTAAAGTACATCAAGCACCTCCACATGCCATACATTAATTGAATCCATCTATAATCCATGTTACAATAACAGTTTAATTATACAGTATATATTAATACATATATGCAGGCAATTTCAGCCATCTCTATATTCCATTGAATAATAAAATGGAATAGTGAATATATACTGTCACTATATATACATGCAAATAGTATAATTTACTGCAACATGAGTGATAAGAAATAAATATCGAGTTCAATCCGTATTGTGAACCTATAACTATCTGGGACTTAGTATTCTAACTGAGGGAGTGAATAACTCATAAACAGAGAGATTCACCAACCTTGACAGTGTCAATAATAAATACAATTTAGTACAGTATTTACTAGTATTTCTTATAGATACAAGTCCTCAACTTCATTTTCCAACCAATGTGGGATAGTTTTAATATTAAGAGAATAAGAACAAGGGACAGAAATAATCCCTCTATTTATTTATACATATTCTATATATGGTTGCTCAATTCCATATGTTAACAATTGCATGAGGGAATCTTGAACTTTACAGTGGTGTGCAACATTGATTGATACAAGTATACTATCTACTTGATAGATTTACAATACTTAATACGTGCATACTTAAATATTATTTCAGGTCCGAGGTAATTTACCCACCAGATATTCTTAGCCACTCTCATTATTAGTAGAGTTGCTATGTGTTTTTAAAGTGCACACATTCACACATCATATTTTTATCTAGTGTAGTGTTAATAAAAGCTTTAATATAGTGTTGGCGATGTTGGAGGGTGGCGGAATAGGGGTTAATAACTTTATTATAGCGACAGCAATGTCGGGGAGCGGCTGATTAGGGGTTAATAGCTTTTATTAGTGTCGGCGATGTCGGGAGCAGCAGAGGGGTTAATAACTTTATTTAGTGGTCGGTTATGTCAGGGGCGGGGTGATTAGTGGTGTTTAGACTAGGGGTTTATGTTAGAGTGTTATGTTTAAAAGTAACTTTTTTTTCCCCATAGACATCAATGGGGTTGCGTTACAGAGATTTTTCATTCCGCACTTCAGGTGTTTTTTTCTAACACTTTCTCCCCATTAATGTCTATGAGGTAAAGTGTGCACCAGCACGTCAAAGCAGCCCTTGGATTTTGTGCGGTATGGAGCTTAACGTCACCATATCGCACGCACAAGGAAGCTTTTCAGTAACTCGTAATAGCAGCGCTATGGAGAGTGAAATAACGCAACTTTTTTGGCGTTAGTTTCGTACCCTGTTTAGCGGAAAACTCGTAATCTACCCATAAGATAACTTGTATAAATACATCTGCATATTATTATCAGGATAAACTTTGTTTGAATACATCATTCTGTTTTGTGTTTATTAAGGGCCAGATTTATTAATCTGGCCCTGTATTGTGTTTATTAAGGGCCAGTGGAGAGCCAGTGGAGAGCTAAATTAAAGTGTGCCCGCAAATAGGCAAATTTGCCCGTTTGTAGGCGTGCGATAACTAAGCAGCGATTAGAAGTTGCTGGTTATTTGTACAGCGATCTCGTGGTAGCAATTAGCGCTTATAAAATTAACCAGAGATCAGATCCCTGGTTAATTTTATAAATGTGCCCCAAATGCCCCTCAAACAGTCTAGTGTATTTTATTACAAAATAAAGATAGCAGCATCTTTATTTTTTAATAAAATTACTGCACTAGGCAGTATTTTGGGACTAAAGATGGCGGGAGTGGGGTGTATATACACATATTAACATATTCATATACGTATTTATTTAAGCTTGCTGCCATCGCTGCACAACTTAACCCCTACGCTGCGCTGAAGTTCTGATGCCGTTTCTAACGGCATCAAAACAAGGCTCCCGTAGGAGCCTATGGAAACGCCCTCTCATGAGCGCAATGCTTCCCAGCAATATGAACGCAAAGTCGTGTTCGCATTTTCTGAAAACTTGTAATACCAGCTCACATAAGCGTTCTCTGGTATTACACAGTGGATCACTAATATCGCATTCATTAAAACGATATTTAGTGCTCCACTTGTAATCTGGCCCTTAGCGTTTAACGTCCCTTTAAAACATATGTTTTTTAAAGAAACTAGATATTCGCACAGTTAGAAGAATAAATGCTTTTAAAAAAATATTAAATGTTTTGTGTTGCATAGTATAGCTGAAGAATGTTGAAAAGCCAGTCTAGTTTTAAAACAAATTTAATGTCCTTCAGCCGGCTCTTCTGGCAAAAAAACAATAGATGACCTAAAGAAGTGCAGAGATGAGTAAGCATACTGATGTATCCAACCATGAAATAATGTCTTCATAAAGTAATATGAGTTACATCAACAAAACAAAGCAGGATGAGTGTTCAGATAGTTTGGATTGTTGAAGCATTGTTTTAACATTAACACACCCAGTGTGAAGGTTTGCAAAGTTCAGACTGATATCTAGATCTGACACAAAGCTATTTGCTGTCTTTTTGACCTTTTGAAGGTGTTGAAATGACAAAAATATTATATGTGTGTTCATTTTTTAAATATTATTATAGATAAAAAAAAATCATGGCAAAGGCTTTAAAGGGACACTAAACATTTTGTAATTGCAAGCTATATATGCTGTATTGCTATATAACAATATATCAGCCAAGTCTTAACATTGTTAAAACAAATTAACATCTTGTTTTCTGCGATTGTTTTTCAATAGCCAAACACCACCCACCACTTGCTATATTTGTAAAAGCCAATGCAGACTTGAGTATGCAGACAACAAGCCTAGCTAGTGACATTATACTAGAATAAAGTGCATTGTTTTGCAGTTGCTATAAGCTAAAGCCGGTTAGGGAAAGATAAGTAGCAGGGTTAGCCTTGAGAGTTCTGCAGTGTGAATTTACAGATCTTGGGCGCGATCCGATATTTCGGCGCAGGTTTTGGCACAAGCGTGGAAACCTGCGCCACCCGTAGTTTCAGCTCGCACATCGAGCTATCCCATATACGGCGCCGGCATTTGCTAAAGTGCCGTAAGTCGGACAAACTAGCGATGTCCAGAAATCAGCGTAAGTACAAATTTCTGGAGTCGCCAGTGACTTACGGCACTTTAGAAACTGCCGACGCATAAAAAAACTGACTAAAATATTAAATCTCCCGTTACTGTCTAACACACCTCCCAAACATAGCCCGACACTTATACCCCTCTATCCGCAATCCCCCTCTCACTCCTAACAATAAATATATTAACCCCTAAACCGCCGCTCCCGGACCCCGACGCCAGCTACATTAACTATATTACCCCCTAATATGATCCCCCTACACCGCTGCCACCTATTTTAACTATATTTACCCCTAATGTGAGCCCCCTACCCCACCGCCACCTACATTATATGTACTACCCCCTAATCTGACCCCCTTACACCGCCGCCACCTATATTAAAATTATTAACCCCTAATCTAATCCCCCTACACCGCCGCCACCTATATTAAATGTATTAACCCCTAATCTAATCCCCCTACACCACCGCCACCTATAATAAATGTATTACCCCCTAAAATACTAAAGTGTCCCCTACACTGCATTGCCCCAAAGTAATCAGCTCTATTACCAGCCCTTAAAAGGGCCTTTTGCGGGGCATTGCCCAAAAGTAATCAGCTCTTTTACCTGTAATCTGCTCTAAAATCAGCCCTAAAAAGGGCCTTTTGCGGGGCATTGCCCCAAAGTAGCCAGCTCTATTACCAGCCCTTTAAAGGGCCTTTTGCGGGGCATTGTCCCAAAGTAATCAGCTCTTTGACCTGTAATCTGACCCCCCTACACCGCCGCCACCTATATTAAATATATTAACCCCTAATCTAATCCCCCTACACCGCCGCCACCTATATTAAATATATTAACCCCTAATCTGACCCCCCTACACCGCCGCCACCTATATTAACTATATTAACCCTAATTATATTAGGGTTAATATAGTTAATATAGTTATTATATTATATATATTAACTATATTAACCCTATCTAACCCTAACACCCCTAACTTAATTATTATTGCAATAAATCTAAATAATATTAATCTTATTAACTAAAATATTCCTATTTAAAACTAAATAATTAATAATTACATTGTAGCTATTATAGGGTTTATATTTATTTTACAGGTAATTTGGTATTTATTTTAACTAGGTACAATAGCTATTAAATAGTTAATAACTATTTAATAGCTACCTAGTTAAAATAATTACCAATTTACCTGTAAAATAAATCCTAACCTAAGTTACAAATACACCTACACTATCAATAAATCAATTAAATAAACTACAATTATCTAAACTAAAATACAATTAAATACACTAAACTAAATTACAAAAAAACCAAACACTAAATTACAAAAAATAAAAAAAGATTACAAGAATTCTAAGCCCCCTAATAAAATAACAAAGCCCCCCAAAATAAAAAAAATGTCCCTACCCTAAACTAAATTACAAAAAGTAATCAGCTCTATTACCAGCCCTTAAAAGGGCCTTTTGTGGGGCATTGCCCCAAAGTAATCAACTCTTTTACCTGTGAAAAAAAGGATAACCCCACCCCTATTACAACCCACCACCCACACACCCCTACTCTAAAACCCACCCTATCCCCCCTTAAAAAACCTAAGTCTAACCCCCAAGTTCTCCTTACTTGTCCTGAAGAAAGAAACTTAACTTGTGATTTGCAGGAGTTAACAACAAATTAATGTGCAGTATACTCACTCCGAAAATTTCAGAGTTCGGCTTCTTTAAAAGGATCTTGGTCCCAGTTTTCCCACACTGTGTTTTAGTATCTGTAGATAATAAAATTGCACTGCAGGTAATTGTATCTTTTATGTGATAAAATGTGCAATATACTCACTCCGATAAATTCGGAATCCGGCTCCTCAAAAGGTGGTATAAGCTTGAAATTACTTCCAAAAAGGCAGCAAAATATTTGTTGTTGCATACAAATATTTATTAAAACATGATTAAAAAGCTCTTATTTGTCTTGGCTCTACGCGTTTCAACGATTGAATCGTCTTTTTCAAGAGCAATAAAAAACAATTGGAAGTGCTGCCTTTGGAGTATTACAGGTGTATTTATACAGGTAATCATTGTTCCTGTTCCGGTGATAAACACCGGAATAGGACTCACAAATGAAACATTTTAACTTTATATTTATCCCCATCCGATTGTGTTTTTGAGAGTGATGCACTTTTAGTATATGCTAAAGCTATTTCGCTTTAAAATCTCAATAATTGGCCAAATCGGATCGGTATAAATGAAACAATTCTTTAGCCAATCAAAATGGAGTAATAATGAAGTTCCCTTTCAAGTCCTGGTTTCGTATAGTTCCCTTTAAGGTCCGCCAGACGATGCGTGATCATGTGTTCACATCCGACCAATCCGGTGGAGAGCGTTGTTTCTGATGCTTTACATGAAAAAAACCTGGTTCCGGTTTATCCGATCAGTTCTGTGTCACATGTCTCAGATTTGACCAATCTCTTTATGAGCGACGTTTACTCTATTTTCTTGATAGCGGATACTTTGAATTTTCTAGGGGGTATGTGATAAAAAGTGCAGGTCACTTTGGATTGTATACATTACAAACAAAAAAACGATTTTACCAAAATCACTTGTTTTACAGAAGTATCTCGGAATTTAACATCTAAGATTTTCGCTATAATGTTAAATAGACCTGACTCATACAACATACAATCTAATATCGATTTTGACATCTAGTATAGATTTTAAACATTTTGATACTTTGAACCAATTCTGTTTTAACTTGAAACAGAATGAAATATGCTATGAACTAATGTTTGAATATAAAATTAACAATTTTATAAATCTTATAAATCTAACAATTTTATAAATCTTATAAATCAATTATAATACATTAAAATTAAAATTAAAATAAAACAAAATAAAATAAAATAAAATTGATAATAAAATGTACTTAAAATGGATAGATAGATATGCCAATATACATTTTTTAATATTAAACTATATGAATGCTGCCACCCTGATGTCCTTATTTAAACCATAGTGTCCATATGTTTTTAATGTGTGTATCCACCATAGTTCTCTTTTATTGAGTTCTTTTTCTATCTCCCCCCCTCTCCAATGTAATGAAACTTTCTCTATGCCAATCCATGATAGATGTTTTTTATCATATAGAGGACAGTTGTTATAGTGTAAAGGAACACCATGATCTTCTTTCTCTTTTTCAATTTTATTAAGGTGTTCTAGTATGCGTGTCTTTACAAATCTGGAGGTTTGGCCTAAATACTGGATCTGACAATTACATTGAAGTAAATAAATTGTATTTTTAGTTTTACAAGTGATGAAATCTTTTATCGTATATGATTTGCCTGTTACTGAGGAAGTAAATGTCTTATGTGTCTTCTTAGTATAATTGCATGCTTTGCAATGCCCACATGTATAGAATCCTGTCAAATTAGCAATTTGAATGGGTTTGGGAGGCTTCATCCCCTTGATGAGGGAAGGTGCCAATTTCTGTTTAAAATTTGTTCCCTTCCTAAAGGTTATCATTGGTTTATTAGGAATGATATTGTTTAGATATTCATCATTTTTGAGAACATTCCAATGTTGGTTTATAATATGTTTAATCTGTTTGTGTCCACTGTTATATGTGGTAATAAATCTTGGAAAATTTGGATTATTAATGCCTTCTTTTTTCGTGTTTAGAATTAAAGAATCTCGATTCCTATTTCCCACTTCAACCCTATCTTGCTCCAATGTATTGCTATCATAGCCTTTATGTTCAAATCTTTCTTTGATTATCCTAGATTGGGTATTGAAATCATCTATAGTATCACAATTCCTTCGTATACGAAGAAATTGTCCTTTAGGAATTGCTTTTAGCCAAGTTGGATGGTGTTCACTATCTCTCCTGATGTAAGTATTCATATCACAGCTTTTAAAAAAGGTCCTAGTATGTATATTTCCTGCTTCAACAAAGATTGTTAAATCTAGAAAATTGATATGAGTTTTATTAAATTCCGGTGTTAAGATTATGCCCATATGGTTTTCATTTAGATGAGAAACAAAGTTTTTTGATGCCTCCTCATCCTTATTCCAAATACATAGAACATCATCTATGTACCGCCGCCAGGACACCAGGCCCGCCCCAGCCACGCCACATGACCATACATAAGTGTGTTCAAAGTGGTCCATGTAAATGTTGGCGTAGCTTGGGGCGAATCTGGTGCCCATGGCGGTGCCACATATCTGAAGGTACTGTTTGTTGTCAAACCAAAAGAAATTATGCTTTAATATAAATTCTATTGATGTTAGAATAAATTCTAACAACGCTGTGGATAAATTTTCATCTTGTTCAAGTTTCCATTTTATGGCTGCTATACCTTTTTTATGGTCAATGATAGAATACAAGGATGTTACATCCATTGTTAGCCATGAATATCCTGACTCCCATTTTGTATCTTTAAGTATACTTAGTACCTGTTTGGTGTCTTTAAGGTATGATCTTGCTGTTTGGGCATAAGGTTGCAACAGATGATCTATGAAGGCCGATAAGTTACATGTAAGGGAATCTATCCCACTGATTATGGGCCTCCCTGGGGGTCTAAGTGGATCTTTATGTAATTTAGGGATGAAGTAAAAAATAGGAGTCTTAGATTCTATTTTGTTCAAAAACATAAATTCATCATGAGAAATAATGTCTCTGTCAAGAGCTTGTAATAAGATCTCGTTTAATTCTGAAGTGAATGTTCTTTTTGGATTATTTTTCAAGATTTGATAAGTTTTTGTGTCTGATAGGATTCTATTCGCTTCTTCCATGTAGTAACTACGGTCCATTATTACTATGCTTCCCCCCTTATCTGCCTCCTTGATGATGATATCTTCTCTTTTATTTAAATTTTTATAAATCTCATTTTCTTGTTTATTTAAATTGAAATATTTTGGTCTTGCCTCAATTTTTTCTATATCTTTTAGAATTAATTTGCCAAATACTTCTATATTAGGACAAATGTTCAACTAATTTAGTAAGTCTATTGTATGAACATCAAGATATAGTCTTAAAAAACATTGAAAAATAAATATTTTCATTAGAAACTGAACTCACACCATTTCTTTCAAGCAAAACATGCAATGATAAATTTGAACAAATTAAAACACAAGCCAAAGAACTAGATGAACAAATTGGAGATTCTAAATATAATAAATATCTCAGAGACAGTGAAGATTTCAAAAATGGCACTCCATATACACAATCACAAGTAAATTCACATCATAAAAGGGATATTTCACAAAGGGACCAATTTAGAGGGAGAACTACATTACGTAATAATTATAACACAGCACCAAGCTCACATCGAAATCAATATGATTCTAAAGACAACTATTTTAGATCCAATAGGGATCATTCTAATAACAATCACTTTAATTACAGGAATCAATCCAATAATTATAGAGATCACGATATAAGACATAATAGTTATGAGCACAATAGACATCAACAAAATAGAGAAATTTTTTATCAAAGGAATGAAAATCAAAATAATCACAATGAATATAGGAGAATGAATCATCATAGATCAGAATACAATCACCATTCTAATCACTCTAATCACTATAAGAACTTACATTCACCAAAAGATAAAAGAGATAAAAGAGAAAATCACTATACCACTGACAATGTAAGACATGAACAAGATTTGCATCACCCTTTTCCACAGAACACATACAAAGAAAGACACAAAGTAGGATCAAATCACACACCGACCAATCAAGGTTGGACACACCCCAACAGATATTCTCCACTTCGCCCAGACAGAATAAATCAAAGGAAAAGAGACAGAACACCAGATCCTTTAGAGGAACAAGAGGTAGAAGGGGTAAAACACAGAAGAAGGAGCCAGAGAGATTAGGTATTCATAATATTTCGTCACAAACGATAACTGAACAAGAAAAGAACATTCTTTCTAAAGGCTTAAAATTTATACCCACCCAAAGTGTCAATACATTTCAACTATTCATTGATGCACAGAAATTTATTAGGAACTTGACTGTTAAAAGATTTTTTGCCAGGAAAGAGATACTCAGTAAAAATCAAGACAAATCTCCAGCAGATAGGGAACCAAGAACTTATTTTAAAAACCCCTCCACTTTCTATCCCAGCCACTGTAAAGGTCCTAATATAGAAGTATTTGGCAAATTAATTCTAAAAGATATAGAAAAAATTGAGGCAAGACCAAAATATTTCAATTTAAATAAACAAGAAAATGAGATTTATAAAAATTTAAATAAAAGAGAAGATATCATCATCAAGGAGGCAGATAAGGGGGGAAGCATAGTAATAATGGACCGTAGTTACTACATGGAAGAAGCGAATAGAATCCTATCAGACACAAAAACTTATCAAATCTTGAAAAATAATCCAAAAAGAACATTCACTTCAGAATTAAACGAGATCTTATTACAAGCTCTTGACAGAGACATTATTTCTCATGATGAATTTATGTTTTTGAACAAAATAGAATCTAAGACTCCTATTTTTTACTTCATCCCTAAATTACATAAAGATCCACTTAGACCCCCAGGGAGGCCCATAATCAGTGGGATAGATTCCCTTACATGTAACTTATCGGCCTTCATAGATCATCTGTTGCAACCTTATGCCCAAACAGCAAGATCATACCTTAAAGACACCAAACAGGTACTAAGTATACTTAAAGATACAAAATGGGAGTCAGGATATTCATGGCTAACAATGGATGTAACATCCTTGTATTCTATCATTGACCATAAAAAAGGTATAGCAGCCATAAAATGGAAACTTGAACAAGATGAAAATTTATCCACAGCGTTGTTAGAATTTATTCTAACATCAATAGAATTTATATTAAAGCATAATTTCTTTTGGTTTGACAACAAACAGTACCTTCAGATATGTGGCACCGCCATGGGCACCAGATTCGCCCCAAGCTACGCCAACATTTACATGGACCACTTTGAACACACTTATGTATGGTCATGTGGCGTGGCTGGGGCGGGCCTGGTGTCCTGGCGGCGGTACATAGATGATGTTCTATGTATTTGGAATAAGGATGAGGAGGCATCAAAAAACTTTGTTTCTCATCTAAATGAAAACCATATGGGCATAATCTTAACACCGGAATTTAATAAAACTCATATCAATTTTCTAGATTTAACAATCTTTGTTGAAGCAGGAAATATACATACTAGGACCTTTTTTAAAAGCTGTGATATGAATACTTACATCAGGAGAGATAGTGAACACCATCCAACTTGGCTAAAAGCAATTCCTAAAGGACAATTTCTTCGTATACGAAGGAATTGTGATACTATAGATGATTTCAATACCCAATCTAGGATAATCAAAGAAAGATTTGAACATAAAGGCTATGATAGCAATACATTGGAGCAAGATAGGGTTGAAGTGGGAAATAGGAATCGAGATTCTTTAATTCTAAACACGAAAAAAGAAGGCATTAATAATCCAAATTTTCCAAGATTTATTACCACATATAACAGTGGACACAAACAGATTAAACATATTATAAACCAACATTGGAATGTTCTCAAAAATGATGAATATCTAAACAATATCATTCCTAATAAACCAATGATAACCTTTAGGAAGGGAACAAATTTTAAACAGAAATTGGCACCTTCCCTCATCAAGGGGATGAAGCCTCCCAAACCCATTCTAATTGCTAATTTGACAGGATTCTATACATGTGGGCATTGCAAAGCATGCAATTATACTAAGAAGACACATAAGACATTTACTTCCTCAGTAACAGGCAAATCATATACGATAAAAGATTTCATCACTTGTAAAACTAAAAATACAATTTATTTACTTCAATGTAATTGTCAGATCCAGTATTTAGGCCAAACCTCCAGATTTGTAAAGACACGCATACTAGAACACCTTAATAAAATTGAAAAAGAGAAAGAAGATCATGGTGTTCCTTTACACTATAACAACTGTCCTCTATATGATAAAAAACATCTATCATGGATTGGCATAGAGAAAGTTTCATTACATTGGAGAGGGGGGAGATAGAAAAAGAACTCAATAAAAGAGAACTATGGTGGATACACACATTAAAAACATATGGACACTATGGTTTAAATAAGGACATCAGGGTGGCAGCATTCATATAGTTTAATATTAAAAAATGTATATTGGCATATCTATCTATCCATTTTAAGTACATTTTATTATCAATTTTATTTTATTTTATTTTGTTTTATTTTAATTTTAATTTTAATGTATTATAATTGATTTATAAGATTTATAAAATTGTTAGATTTATAAGATTTATAAAATTGTTAATTTTATATTCAAACATTAGTTCATAGCATATTTCATTCTGTTTCAAGTTAAAACAGAATTGGTTCAAAGTATCAAAATGTTTAAAATCTATACTAGATGTCAAAATCGATATTAGATTGTATGTTGTATGAGTCAGGTCTATTTAACATTATAGCGAAAATCTTAGATGTTAAATTCCGAGATACTTCTGTAAAACAAGTGATTTTGGTAAAATCGTTTTTTTGTTTGTAATGTATACGATCCAAAGTGACCTGCACTTTTTATCACATACCCCCTAGAAAATTCAAAGTATCCGCTATCAAGAAAATAGAGTAAACGTCGCTCATAAAGAGATTGGTCAAATCTGAGACATGTGACACAGAACTGATCGGATAAACCGGAACCAGGTTTTTTTCATGTAAAGCATCAGAAACAACGCTCTCCACCGGATTGGTCGGATGTGAACACATGATCACGCATCGTCTGGCGGACCTTAAAGGGAACTATACGAAACCAGGACTTGAAAGGGAACTTCATTATTACTCCATTTTGATTGGCTAAAGAATTGTTTCATTTATACCGATCCGATTTGGCCAATTATTGAGATTTTAAAGCGAAATAGCTTTAGCATATACTAAAAGTGCATCACTCTCAAAAACACAATCGGATGGGGATAAATATAAAGTTAAAATGTTTCATTTGTGAGTCCTATTCCGGTGTTTATCACCGGAACAGGAACAATGATTACCTGTATAAATACACCTGTAATACTCCAAAGGCAGCACTTCCAATTGTTTTTTATTGCTCTTGAAAAAGACGATTCAATCGTTGAAACGCGTAGAGCCAAGACAAATAAGAGCTTTTTAATCATGTTTTAATAAATATTTGTATGCAACAACAAATATTTTGCTGCCTTTTTGGAAGTAATTTCAAGCTTATACCACCTTTTGAGGAGCCGGATTCCGAATTTATCGGAGTGAGTATATTGCACATTTTATCACATAAAAGATACAATTACCTGCAGTGCAATTTTATTATCTACAGATACTAAAACACAGTGTGGGAAAACTGGGACCAAGATCCTTTTAAAGAAGCCGAACTCTGAAATTTTCGGAGTGAGTATACTGCACATTAATTTGTTGTTAACTCCTGCAAATCACAAGTTAAGTTTCTTTCTTCAGTGTATACGAGATCCAAGACCAGCGCCTCTATATTTGATCCATATTTCTACTCACAGTCCTGTTTGGGAGAGACTGTTAGAGGGCAGCGGTCACCTAAGAGGGGAGTATTGTGCTCTATTCTAGTCATCCTGTACATTGTGTTGTTAACATCTAACATATTTGTATAGCTTTTGTTTATCATTGTCCTGAAGACCGGTGGAGAAGGTCCTGTTCCAGGCGGAGAAGTCTTCTTCCAGGCGGCGACCTCTTCTTCTTCCAGGAACCAGCCGGCACAGAGCGGAGGAGTTGAAGACCGATGACCGCGGAGCTGAAGACCGTTCTCTCTGGAACTGAAGACCAGCGATGCAGGAACTGAAGATTGGCGACGCTGGAACTGAAGACCGGAGCCATGGAGCGTGGAGGATCCTCTTCATACGATCGCCGCCGTACACTGAATCGGAATTCAAGGTACGCGATTAAAAATGGCGTCCCTTGAATTCCTATTGGCTGATTTGAGCCTTCAAATTCAAATCAGCCAATCGTATGAGAGCTACTTTAATTCTATTGGCTGATTTGATTAGCCAATAGAATAAGAGCTACTGTAATTCTATTGGCTATTCTAATCAGCCAATAGAATTACAGTAGCTCTTATTCTATTGGCTATTCAAATCAGCCAATAGAGTAGGGGTGTGTGGGTGGTGGGTTGTAATGGGGGGGGTTGTTCTTTTTTTCACAGGTAAAAGAGCTTATTACTTTGGGGCAATGCCCCACAAAAGGCCCTTTTAAGGGCTGGTAATAGAGCTTTTTGTAATTTAGTTTAGGGTAGGGACATTTTTTTATTTTGGGGGGCTTTGTTATTTTATTAGGGGGCTTAGATTAGGTGTAATTAGCTTAAAATTTTTGTAATCTTTTTTATTTTTTGTAATTTAGTGTTTGTTTTTTTTGTAATTTAGTTTAGTGTATTTAATTATATTTTAGTTTAGATAATTGTAGTTTATTTAATTGATTTATTGATAGTGTAGGTGTATTTGTAACTTAGGTTAAGATTTATTTTACAGGTAAATAGGTAATTATTTTAACTAGGTAGCTATTAAATAGTTATTAACTATTTAATAGCTATTGTACCTAGTTAAAATAAATACCAAGTTACCTGTAAAATAAATATAAACCCTAAAATAGCTACAATGTAATTATTAATTATATTGTAGCTATCTTAGGGTTTATTTTATAGGTAAGTATTTCGTTTTAAATAGGAATATTAATATAATAATAAGATTAATATTATTTAGATTTATTGCAATAATAATTAAGTTAGGGGTGTTAGGGTTAGATAGGGTTAATATAGTTAATATATATAATCTAATAACTATATCAACTATATTAACCCTAATATAATTAGGGTTAATATAGTTAATATAGGTGGCGGCGGTGTAGGGGGGTCAAATTAGGGTTTAATATATTTAACATAGGTGGCGGCGGTGTAGGGGGATTAGATTAGGGGTTAATATATTTAATATAGGTGGCGGCGGTGTAGGGGGGTCAGATTACAGGTCAAAGAGCTGATTACTTTGGGACAATGCCCCGCAAAAGGCCCTTTAAAGGGCTGGTAATAGAGCTGGCTACTTTGGGGCAATGCCCCGCAAAAGGCCCTTTTTAGGGCTGATTTTAGAGCTGGTTACTTTGGGGCAATGCCCCGCAAAAGGCCCTTTTCAGGGCTATTTGTAATTTAGTTTAGGGTAGGGACATTTTAGTATTTTAGGGGGTAATACATTTATTATAGGCAGCGGTGGTGTAAGGGGATTAGATTAGGGGGTAATATAGTTAATATAGATGGCGGCGGGGTAGGGGGATTAGATTTGGGGGTAATGTAGTTAAAATAGGTGGAGGCGGTGTAGGGGGATCATATTAGGGGGTAATATAGTTAATGTAGGTGGCGGCGGTGTAGGGGGCTCACATTAGGGGGTAATATAGTTAATATAGTTAAAATAGGTGGCGGCGGTGTAGGGGGATTAGATTAGGGGGTAATGTAATTAAAATAGGTGGCGGCGGGGTAGGGGGCTCACATTAGGGGGTAATAATTTTAATATAGATGGTGGCGGTGTAGGGGGATTACATTAGGGGTTAATAGTTTTAATGTAGATGGCTTGCAATGGTAGATGAATACAGCACTTTGTGTAAAGGTGGTGCACGGTGTGGGAGGTAGCTGCAATAGCCTCTGTGATAATTATGCACTCGTAGTAACACCAGCACCAGTATCTTGAATATCAAAACTTTTTATTAGAGGTTACATTAAAAGCAGCAACGTTTCGTGGTGAACCCACTTAGTCATGCTAATTGTATCACATTGTTTCAAACAATTTATATCTTCCTTTGGCGCCAACCGGCTTCAATTTTGGTAGTTTTACACCCCCTAGTGGTTATCCAATGCAATGTGTATACAAAATGTTAAAAACAAATGTACCTGACTAAACAGATTACATATGGCAATGATTAATGTATAAATAGTTTTACCATTATTGTACATACTTATATTGTCACTGATATTTAACATAATTATGCTAACTTTCCAGTTTTCAATGTCTTATTATAATGCAATCTGAATAATGTAAACACATAGGTAAAGTACCCTTGTTATTTGCAACTTATCATATTGAAACTTTTTATAGTAAACTTTTTTTCGCATACAGTGTTGCTTTGAGTGATAATAAGTTTAAAGTTTTTAACTTATACTTTAGAGAATTTTTATACTTTAAGAGAAACAATTTTAAGAGAAACAATTAAGGTCAAAATCCCTGTTCAACCCTCTGGGAATAAGAGTATCCAATTGGTATATCCATCTCATCTCTTGTTGTTGAAGGATTTTTTCTCTATTAGTCCCATTGCGCTGAACAGGGATGTGTTGTATAATCTGCCAGCGTAGCTGGCTTACACTATGGCCTTTTTCTAAAAAATGTTTGGATAGAGGTGCCTCCAAATCCTTTTTCCTTATGTTTGACCTGTGTTGACTCAGTCTGTCTTTTACTTTCTGTGTGGTCTCTCCTAAGTAGTACATGGAACATGGGCATTTTATGAGATAGACTACATAGCTAGTATCACAAGTGTGAAATCCCCTAATGTCATAACGTCTGCCATTGTGTGGATGATAGAAGTTTGGACCTTTTATGACTGAATTACAACTAACACATCCCAGGCAGGGGTAACAGCCATTTCTTTTAGCTTGTATGTATGTTTGTGTATCCCTTCTCTCTGATCCCACATCACTTCTTATAAGGTGGTCTCGGATGTTTTTTACCCTCCTATATGCCATTAAAGGGTAATCCCTGAACTGTTCAATACTGGGGTTACAATCCTTAAGTATATGCCAATGCTTTTTTATAGCTTTTGCTACAGCTTGGCTATGTGAGCTATGTTGTGACACAAATACTAGTCTGTCTTGTTTTTTGGTTTTTTCTTTGAATGCCCTAGGTGTAGTGATATCCTTAATTGTTTGACTCAACAGTTGTGTAGGGTATCCTCTTTGTTTAAATTTATTTGACATTTCCAACAGCCTTTTATTCTTAACCTCTGGTGTGTTTACTATTCTCTGTACCCTTAATAATTGACTCTTGGGTAATGAGTTAATAAGGCCTTTTGGATGGAAGCTGTTATATTCCAATAAGGTGTTCCTATCAGTCTCTTTAGAAAAGATATCTATGTCGAGTCTATTCTGTCCTTTAGTAATCTTAGTGTCAAGAAATGTTATACTCTCTTCACTATATGTCAAGGAAAATTGTAAGCCTCTTACCATACTATTGAGTTCTCTTGTGAAATCTTCTAGTTCTCCAATGCTGCCCCACCACACGCCAAACACGTCATCTATGTAGCGCCACCATACTGTTCCGTACTGTCTAAATAGATGATTTTCATATACTTGGCGCTCCTCAAACTCATTCATGTAGAGGTTGGCGTATGATGGGGCAACATTGGAGTCCATGGCTGTCCCCCTTACTTGTATGTACCAATCATCCTGGAAAAGGAAGAAATTCCAGTATAATACCAGACGCAACAGATCTTCCAAAAAACAACATTGTATTTGTGAATAACCACCACTGACCATCAGCACTTTTCTTACAATTGCAATGCCTGTTTCATGGCTGATAGAGGTATATAAACTCTTAACATCCATTGTGTAAAGTATATATCTATCAGACTGCAATTCTAAAGATTTTATTTTATCCAAAAAATGACCTGTATCTTTCAGATAACTGGCCATTTTTACCACTTCTGGTTGCAGCAATTTATCTAGATAAACTGCTATATTGGTATATACTGAACCTACACATGAAACAATAGGCCTGCATGGTGGCCTAGTGGGGTCTTTATGAATTTTAGGGACCGTATAAAAAATGGGTATTTTTGGGTCCTCTACCTGCAAATAATCAGCTAATTTCTTATCAATTATTAGCTGGTTTTCAGCCCGTTTCACAAACGTTTTTTAGAAAAAGGCCATAGTGTAAGCCAGCTACGCTGGCAGATTATACAACACATCCCTGTTCAGCGCAATGGGACTAATAGAGAAAAAAATCCTTCAACAACAAGAGATGAGATGGATATACCAATTGGATACTCTTATTCCCAGAGGGTTGAACAGGGATTTTGACCTTAATTGTTTCTCTTAAAATTGTTTCTCTTAAAGTATAAAAATTCTCTAAAGTATAAGTTAAAAACTTTAAACTTATTATCACTCAAAGCAACACTGTATGTGAAAAAAAGTTTACTATAAAAAGTTTCAATATGATAAGTTGCAAATAACAAGGGTACTTTACCTATGTGTTTACATTATTGAGATTGCATTATAATAAGACATTGAAAACTGGAAAGTTAGCATAATTATGTTAAATATCAGTGACAATATAAGTATGTACAATAATGGTAAAACTATTTATACATTAATCATTGCCATATGTAATCTGTTTAGTCAGGTACATTTGTTTTTAACATTTTGTATACACATTGCATTGGATAACCACTAGGGGGTGTAAAACTACCAAAATTGAAGCCGGTTGGCGCCAAAGGAAGATATAAATTGTTTGAAACAATGTGATACAATTAGCATGACTAAGTGGGTTCACCACGAAATGTTGCTGCTTTTAATGTAACCTCTAATAAAAAGTTTTGATATTCAAGATACTGGTGCTGGTGTTACTACGAGTGCATAATTATCACAGAGGCTATTGCAGCTACCTCCCACACCGTGCACCACCTTTACACAAAGTGCTGTATTCATCTACCATTGCAAGTTGTATCTTGAGCTGCAGGATTACGTGCACACTGTGTATACCATAAGAAGAATGGATAAAGAGGTGACTAACAGAACTGATGGCAATAAAATGTTCGCATACAGTGAACTAGAAGCTGCCCGCATCACAAGTCTAACTAGAGGCTCACGAGAATTCCTGAGAACCACAGAATCCGCTACCACTGCAAAGGACTATGAACAACTAAAGGTCAAATTGATGCGCTGGGACTTACATGCTATCACACTCGCAGAATACTACCGAGTGAAAAGAATCCCAAGAGGTCTAAGGATGAGCACAACACCTGCTCTCCTTAGGGATAATGTGGATTACTGTGACAAATTCGAGTCTATCATCAACAAGTGCTCCTATGACCTGATGGTCTGCACTGTAGAAGCACTACTGCAGGAGATTGAAAAAC